>NC_083601.1:41860730-42160909 GCF_029168945.1 Cannabis sativa
TGTGTAACCTATGATTTTATAACCTACACTTTGGTAACCTACATGTTGTAACTTGGAGAGGAGTTACAATTTGTTGTCACTTGTAACTCATGTGTTGATCACACATTATTAGTGTAATAAAAGGGTTGTTACACAATTTGATGATAGGATTCAAATGGTATGAAATATAGTTGTTACAAACTATATTAATACTCATTTATATGAGAGAAATGAGTGTTGTGTATTTTGAATTCTAAGTGATCACCTATACATTATAAAATGAGGTCTTTGGTGCTCATTTGTGAGAGAGGAAGTTTTCTATCAAGAAAGCACATTGCTAGAAAACCCTAAGGCTTGATAATTCCCAAAGCTATTTCCATGAGAGTTCCCTTAGTGCTTAGAGATAAGGGGAAATAAGCTTTTGGACAAAGGTGTAATACCTTGTTCAAGTCATGGTGATCCCCACTAATCTACACTCAAGGTTGTGAGTGAGTGTTTATATATATTATTCTTTTGTTATATATATACATATTTTATATTGCATGTGTTCTTATCTTCTTCTATATTTCTTATATATAATATATATAAATGTATATATATCAGTATATTATGTAGTTGTAACATTTATTTAATCTCCTTGGTCCTTGTATCAGATTATGATAGAGTTGTAATATTTTGATTTTCTTCCATTGTTATAAAATCTCTAACATATAAATATATATATATATGTATATATATATATATAGCAAAAAGAATTCATTATTATTACCATAGTTCCTCAACAACGACAGCACAGTCTGCAAGGCTTCTTCTTGTTCTGTAACTCTTGTAAACTTTCTGCACCTTGGTTGCAGCTGCATTCATGGCCTCATCTCTACTTGTTCTTGAATAAGAACATTTTCCATCATCATTATTATTAATATCACCATTAGAATTTACCTCAGCTAATTCCACCATATTCAATGAAACACTTGTATGGATCATTAAATGATATAATAGCTTTAGTTCTGAAACAAAATAGACGACGATCAATTTAAAAATGCTATTTATATATATAATAAGGAGAAGATAAGAGCTATATAGCTGCTGCATTTTATAAGATTTTGAAAAAATAGTGAAAATAGTAAAAGTGGACGTTAGAAGGAAAAGATCGACTTTGACAATGATACGTTCAAATACGTAAGAAATCTTTGGAATAGTAAATTCATCAACTTGTCGTAAACTGAGCAGTGTTTTGAGAAAAAACAAAAATCTTCTATATATTCCTATTAATTAATTACACACGGCCGGGCCCCTCTGTTGCCTGGTTTGACTTTTGAATTGAGAATTACTAAAAGGCATGTTGAGAATTAGCTCACAGATTAAGTTAATACTCAATAGCAAAACAGCACATCAATCTATATCTTTTGTGCCCGATAGTTACACTACAATAGCCGACGATAAAGGAGGCATTAGCTGCTCCTGGCTTTGCCGCTAATATTATTGTAAACATTTAACTAATTAAAATAAATATACGAACTCAAAAATTTAAATTGTTTTAATATACTTAATAAACTTTAAAACAAAGTGTTACTATTTAAGTAAATGCAATAGAAAATTAAAAGACAACATCCACACGTTGAAGGTGACTTTCAAAGGAAATGGCTAAGATTACATGATCTTACGAGATACACGTACCCCACTTTGCCTAAATCCAACTTATCACCAAAAATTTATAGGCTTACTTATCTGCACAAAATAGTTTAAATTCATCTGAATAGAATTCAAGTCCATTATATGTTCTTAGAACTGTAATCTTGTTCCCTATTTGTAACACTCTCATTTATTAATTAAAAGAAAATACCATAAATGAATTCGTGTATGTTTCCTTTATTAAAAACAAATTTTTAAAGTTGGGTACCCAATTGAAATCAAAATATCATAATTTAAGTAATAGAAAACTAAAAGACAATATTCACAAATAAGTTCTATGAATTTGAAAATAACTTTCAGCAGAAGATAGCCAAGACCACACGTAGTTATATGATCTCACGAGATATACTCTACACTGCCTAAACTAAACTTGCCATGGAAAGTCTATAGGCTTACTTATCTGCACATGGAAAGTAAATATGGGGTGAGCTACAAAGCCCAATAAAAAAAAGATACCATGTACAAGCACTCACACAACATAACACAATTAAAAAACATCAACCATGCAATAATCTCATCATATTCTTTTAAAAGGAGGTAGCCACACAGATACATAAATATCACACACACACACACACACATGTGTCTCTTACATTCTTAACTCGAACGCAGTACCAATGACCACTGCACCCTTACGTATACTATCTCACTTACCACATCACCATACATGTATAGTTTTTAACTATTAGAATATATTTTATCATGATCTAGATTTACTAACACGTATGTTTATTAACATTCTAAATATAAATTTCTAAAACAATAGAATTTAAACACATATAAAGTTTGAGTAACCTTACATTGATTGCAGCGAAATATTATGACTCCTCCCACTCAGATCTCTAACCCTTGGATTCTTCACAGTCTTATACACTATGATTGAGTACTAGACTTGCTATGAGTGCGCATGCACTCACTTACTAATGGCTCAAAAATTATGAAACACAATATAAGAGATTTTGAAAATAGAAGAAGAAGGAATGGAGGCTCTCAAAACTCTAGTTGTTTGACAGAATGTAAACTATGTTATATGAGGTTAAGCTATTGGATAATGAGACCATCTTATTCTTTTTATATTATTTCACTTAGGGTTAGGATTGAATTATATGGAATGAAAAATTATAAAATAATAGCCAAAAATTGGACTAAGTGGCCGGCCACATAGATGGGCCCCACTAGTTATAATTTTACTATTTTTTTAACCATTTATCTTTTATTTCACAAATGCCATATTTTTTAATTTTAATCCTATAAATGTCAAAATTATTAATTTAATAATTATAATTAATAATCAAATAAAATTATCATTTGTATTATTTATTAATTAGACTCCATAAAATCTCTTAACTAACAAATAAACCTTAAAAAAAAATTTCTTCACAATTAAGTCATTGCTTAGTAAAATTTATAAATAAGACACAGTCTAATTTTAGAATTATAATTAATTAATTAAAATTAATTAACTGAGTCTTACAAGCAGTATTACCTAAACTAGTATATGGGGACCATGGGCCTATATAATCAAGCTTCCAATAAGTAGCTCTAGAATTTACCAAGTAAATTCTCTAACTTATTAATTCCTCCTTGCACCAATAGATTTGGAATTGCACTCTTAATTATATAGAGCGCTCTATATGTTCCACGATATAGATACGCTATGAAATTATCCATTGTTATAATCCTAATAATCAATGATCCTCTATAGATGATCTACATTGAATAGGGACAAATTTACCATTACACCCTTCAATGTATTTTATCCTTAAAACATTTAGCTACCTATAAATGATATTTCAGTAAACTTATATAATTACTGAAATGAGTACTCAACCATTTATTTCTATTAAGCCAAGCTTGAAGGAAATCATCATTTCACTTCTATCTCTAGATAAAAGCTATAGATTTTGTATCTATGATTAGTGCTCCCACTCAATTGTACTACCATGTTCTTAATCTATATGTCACGAGAAGATCCATTTATCGAATTTAACGAACAAATTGAAGAACATAAGTAATACAACTGAACTAGAACCTAACAATCTCAGGATTGAGATAATTTGATTTAAGATTAACTAGGTGATAATGAATTGAATAGATATAACGGCAAGTTTATTATATCTTATCCAAGTTCAATATCGGTCCTTTCCGATGCATACTCCATACATCCAACCCAAGCTTACTTTAATCAATGCCCTTGAAATGACACAACACTTATCCAAGGTGCAAGTAAACTACATTGTAGATTATCTTATCGGTTAAACCCTGCATACTGATAAATTATATATTTAATCACAAAATATTAATTACTTTCTACTGTGTTGAGAACACAATAAACAAGTATATCAATGTGATAAGGATTTAGATAAATTTACAAATCAAACAAGTGATCACTTGAACCAAATAACACATTATATAAGTAATGAAATAAACCTGTTTCTTTATTGATAAATGAATATAAAAAATTATATTGAAACAGAGTTTTATTTAGGGCATAAAATCCAACACTAACCACGTCCAAGTACTTGGAACATGATTAAATAGCCTTGTATAATCCATTGAAAAATACGATTTCACCGAAACTATCACATTCTACAGTTTTAATACAATTCAACAAGCCCCATTAAGTACTCAAACCATACATAAGAAAGCACAAGGAATAAGTGTAACTATTTTTCCTTACCTCAACTTCATTGTAATTAACTCTTACGATATCTTTTAGGCCCTATCAACAATTAGCGAACCCTAAGACCACCAATAAACTCAATATATCCGTAATTCTTTCAATAAAGTAATTTTAGCTCACAATTTGACTCATAAAATATTTGAATTAGAATTCTACAGTTCACAAAGTTTTTAGATAATTAAAATACCTTTCTAACAGTATAGAGATCATCAAAATCAGAGTTAAACCTAGGAGTTACGAATGTTTTATCAAAACAACTCATTTAAAATCTTGAAACAGGCAATTTCTAGATTTAGTCCAAAAATAATAATTTTAAGTATAGTTACACCTCGATCTAGATAATATTTTCTTCACAAAAAATGTAGTTATTCTCTTAAGCTTTAAAACGACATAAGGATCTTTTAAAATGGATCAAAATTGAGACTGATAATAAGTTTTTACTGAGGACATTTTTTCTGAAACAAAACATAAAATAAAACATCCTAATTGAGTAAAGATACACATTTTTGACAAGTAAGAGCTCCGAATTAAGGAAATGTTTCTTCAAAGAAAATATGGATTATCAAATTATCTTTCTAATGGTACCAAGAGCGCTAGAAAAGAATAAATATCGAGAGAGATAATGCACTTTTACTAAGACAATATCGGAAGAAAATTTAGAAAAATTATTATTCAACAATCAACATAAAAACTGAATTTTTGACACCAAAAGAATCTAAATTAGAGAAAAGTCTCTTTACAAAAAATGTGGATCATTAAATTATCTTTAAAACTGTACCTAGATCACTGAAAATAAACATACGAAGAGGGAGATATGGTAGTTTTATGAAAAATTATTTCTCTGAAAACAAAAATTAAAAACAACTGCAAATTTAGATTACATTGTTGTTAATACCTTAAAAAACTACCTCAATAGTTCGAGATGCTCAGTTTAGAAGACACGAAAAGAAATAAAACTCTCGATTTGGTATTGTAAAGATGATATTACTTTTAGAGAAAAAAAATGGTATGAAAAATATGGCTATTAAGTTTTTTGAAATGTATATCGTATATCATAGGTCTATACGCATATATCACCTATCCTAGTTTAAATTTTAAATTAAAATTCTAACTAATTATCTATTCGAATTATTATTATTATTATTTTCAGAATAATAAAATAATAATTTTTAAATAAATATCTATTCTAACAAATCTAACCCTATATTCATTATTTAAACTATTTTTCTAAATATACTAACTCATATATGTAAATATGACTTTACATACCAAAAAAAAACACTTCTACATATATCATAAATCTTGTATTGTTATTAACTATACGTATATATATTATACTAGAAGAAAGTTACGTGCAAGGCACGTATATTTAGTTTTATGTTAGGTGTTTTATAATTTAATTGAGAAAGATTCAATAAATAATTATATTTAAAATGATTTAAAAACTAATTTTAATTAGTGTGTGGGGTTATTTGAAAATCAATAGTGAAAAGTCAATTTTAAAATTTGCAGAAAGAGAAGAGGAGAATGGAGATGAGCTTGAAATATATTTAAAAAATAATAATGCTACACACTTACTATGGACACTTAACTCGAGCCGGTAATAATAAAATTATAAAGAATAAGGGTAGCAGACATATAACTAGACATATGAAAGAAAGAATATAAAAAACAAGAAATATGATAGCTTCCAAATAATATTATAACAAAGCAATGCTCTCCAAATTTATCTTAATATCATTCTTCTCTTGAAACCTCTCATCAATCTCATAGCACTCCATGATAGATTCAACAAAATATATGTGTTTATGTTTATTTGGATTCAACAAAATATATGTGTTTATGTATATTTGTTTTGAGTAAATCAGTAAACATATATTTCAACAAATTAACCCGATAAATTCAAGATCCACATATATATAGCCAAGTATTCAAATACAATTGTAAAATCTAAACTTAAAACAAAATCAAATGGACAATTCATGCTCAACTAAAGCTATATATATACTGTTATGATTACATCAACCCAAATATTTTCACTTGCTATAACCGAATTATAAAAATTAAAAAGTATAATTTGAGATATATAGACTAAAATCATCCAAATAAACAAATAATTTAGTTACACGTAGAATTATAAATGATACTTTTTTTAGAGTGTGTTTGAAGCTTATGTGAAATTTTTTGGATCTCTTCACTACTATTTTTTATCTCTATTTTTTTTTTTGTATAAATATATATGTATATAGAAAATTTATATTAAAAAAATGAAAAATATACGTACATATATTTTATTGTTGTTAATTAAATTCAAAATAGTATAGTAATAGAGAAAATTTAGAAATTAGATTTTTATTATGAATTTTTATTTATTTAAAATAATTAACTTTAATAAAAAAAAATTAGAAAAAATGAGAACGTACAAGATTAGGTATATATATTTTGTTGGTTTTAATTAAATTCAAAATAGGATAATAAATTTATGGTTTAAATAATATCACATGAGAACAATATATAATATTGTATATATATAAATAATATCAGTTCAAATATCAAATATCAATTTAAATGTGATTTGTTTTATTTTTATTTTATTATTTTATTATATGTAAATAATATTTTATTATTTTATTAAATATAAATAAAAAGTCACACTCATGAATTTCTCATAAACCAATAATTCAGTTATATAGGCACACTTTATATAGAATAGATATAATAATTTTATTATCTAATTATACAAATATCTATTAATAAATTTTATTCTCTAATACAATTAAAATTAACTAATATATAATCTAACTATCAAAATCTCTAATTACTAAAATATAATTGTACCTAGCAAATACCAATAATATACATATATGCAAGGCCGGCCCTGAAACAAAGTGGGTCATAAGGAAAAAAAAAATTGGGCCCTTATGTTAGAAAAAATGTGGTATTTTTCAAAATCAGTAAAAAAAAATGTATAATTTTAAAAGAGGAAAAAAAAAATTTGGGCCCCTGGACTGGGTGGGCCCTAGGCATAGGCCTAGCCCGCCTATGCCCAGGGCCGGGTCTGCATATATGTTAGGTTATTTTTAGTATTAATTTTAGATTAAGTTTAGTATATTTTTAATTAAGTTTTAATCATGTTTGGAGCATTTTTAGGCTTGTTATTATCTTTTATTTTTGCAGATTTAAAATAAAAGAAGATTATAAAAATATTAGAGGAAAAAGATGGAAAAAAGATAAAAATATCTCACAAAAAGAAGATATTTAAAATAGAGAAAATTGTGCAAGAAAATAAAGCTGAAACTTCAAGCCTGAATTCGACTATCTTCTGATTAGATTTTGGAAAAAGTCAAAACATAAAAGTTTTAGATCTATTTTTTATCTTTCAAGAACATCTTGAATAGTCTAATTCCAAGCAATATCGAGAGAGTTATGACCAAAATACTATCAGTCGACGCAGTAGAAAAAATATCTCGTTTGAGGTTTCCCAAAAATTTAAATCCGAATGGGAATTTAAACATGTGCGTTTTTTCAATATTTTTAGGCGTTCAATGCCTATATAAAGGGAAGAAGGGAGTTGATTTCAAAGAGCAATTTCAGAGAGAAAAAAAGAGAGAATACAGATGCAAAGTGGAGACATCAACTGCAATATTGGAGGCATTCTTCATAGGGTTTTCAGCATTCTTCTTTTCTCTACTTTCATCTCTTTTCTTAAAGTTAATATGTGTGCTTGTGCTCTCATAAACACGAGTAGATAAACATTTTAATTAGGGTTAGATGGATGTTGTTTAATATTGTTTTATGGTTTTAATATGATTTATTTTTCCCCTAATTTCTATGTATTCTATTTCATTTAACTACTTTTAATTGCCTGATCACCAATTAACTGTCTATGATTTTGATGCGAGATCTGAGAAGTGAGTGTCAATTATGCTATAGTGAAATAGAACTGAATTTCGATATAGGACGAGAGTACCTATATGGTTTAGATAGCTTATAGGGTTTCTGTGTTTAATGCCTGTTGCATGTTAAATTTATCACGAGAGTAGAAAGTTTTCATGTAATTGATATTTATATATCTGAGAAGACTATAAATTACCTTAGTAAACTTGTTATTGCATAGAAATTAACATTAGGAAAATAATCATATTAGGCCATAATCAATAGAAACAATTGAAATCTAAGCCCTAGTTTTTATTAACTATCAATTTTCCTAAATATTTTCTTCTTACTAGTTTTCTTATTTTTAATTCTTTCTTAATTTTTATTTAACCAAATAGAAGTAAAAGTTTAATTTCAACGTACTTAACTACAATCCCTGGGGGATCGACCTAACTCCTGGTGAGTTTACTACTTGTAACGATACGTACACTTGCGTGTGCAAAATATCACAACATTATCCCCTTTAATGCAATATATAAAATATTATAACACACAATAATATGTCAAATAATAATATATTTATACTAGTTATTACACTATTTGATTCTCCAATAGCTTCCTCCATTCTACAAAAGTGCCAACAGATTGGTTCTTATTTTTCAATAGATGAACCCATATATTTAAACTAAAATCATCCACTATGCTCATGAAATAGGATCCACACATAGTGGAATTTTTATATGAACCCCACAGATCTAGTGAACATAGGCCAATCTTTCAGTGGTAGTATTTTCTCTTTTATTGAATTTAATCCTGCAGGCCTTTTCCAAGACACATTCTTTACAAAATTTTAACTTTTCTTTCAACTTATCCTTGAATAGCCTTTGCTTGTCAAGTTCTTCATGCCCTCTTTGGCTTACATGACCTAGTCTTAAGTGTTACAGTCTTGTTTGATTTGCACCTATACTGAGTTAATAGTTGGTGCAGCAGATCGAGCTACTGTGTCTCCATCCAAGAAGTACAAACCATTATTCAACTTTCCTTACATCTACACACATGTGACCCTTGTCTGATTATCATCACACCATCATTCACATCTATTTTGTATCCAAGTTTGTCAAATATGCCTATGGATAACAATCTTTTTTAGTTTTGGGAAAATTTTGACTTGGTGCAGGGTTCCGATTTGCCCATCATGAGCCTTAATCCTCACTGTACAAATTCTTGTGATGCTACAAGCTTTGTTGTTGCCTAGTAACACAGTACCATTGTGTTCTTTTGTAAGAGTACTCAACAAATTCTTATTTAGTGTCATATGAAATGAACACCCTGAATCTATGATCCATTCTCCACCTAAGTTTGAGCTGGATGCAACAAGAACTCATGCAGATTCATAACCATTTACAACATCAGCCTCACCTTGGTTTTCATTCTTTCCTTAATAGTTGTCTCTTCTCAACTTAGCCTTCAATGTCAAACATTCATCTCTGAAGTGCCCTCCTTTCTTGCAGTAAAGCACTGTTTCCTTGAGTTTCCTTTAGAATTTGAACCCCATGTAGAGTTCTTGGTGTTTTGCTTATATTGATTTCCTCTGTACTCATTTGAATTCTTGTTTCTCTTGTATTCCTTCTAAGGGTACTAAATATTTAGATAAGACATATTTCAAATTTTCAATATATTAAGAGCTCTAAATAAATAATTTTTATTGCAATATTTATATGACGTTTATAAATCCTCATAAAATCTATTCTGAGCTATAATCAAATCATGATTATATTTTTTCAATATTTAAGCCTTACTCCAATCAATCTATTATGGCTATGCAAATTTTGTACAACAATTTATTTTGTGTATAAATACATATATACAAATTTCTCATTAAAGATATTTATTTGTACACTCTACAGGTCTTACTTCACTTTATGCGGGTAAACTTGCTTGGATTACGTCATATTATTTTAGCCAAAAATAAAATGTATGTCAATGATTCTCGACAATCTAATACCATCATCATTGCTATCTCATGTCAATAGATTGCATATGCAAACATTTAAACTCTATTGTCGACATGAATTTCATTATATGATAATTCCTCCCATATTGATATAACTTATAGAGATCTCTTTAAATTACATATTTGAAAATTTATAGGTACCTATATAGAACCATTTCAAGGGTTCAATTATGATGAAATATGTTATGTCTAACTTCTCTAGGGAGTCCCTTTTAGAGTACAATTTTTTTCACAGTTATCATTTTAAATTATTAATAGTTATAACAATTAAGTATCTCCATGAGTACATCTAGATTTAACATCTTTAGGACAAATTAAATAAATATTTATTAATAATTTCTATATTGTTCATTTACGCTTCAAGTATTTTTTTACTCATTCTAACTCAACTTTGAATAATATTGATTTACAGTTGGCATATGTCATATTGAACTATATCGTTCATACTATACTTTATGCAAGGATTATTTTTCAAAATATCTTAATCGATCTTAACTGTATTTCTCTTCCTTTAATTGAGAAATTTTTTAAAAATTGTTAAATCTATAATATTAACAAATTTGTAGGAATTTTAATATATCACAATAAATTAATATTTTTTCTAAGTACTCATATATAATATATGAAATTAATTTTCAAATTTAATAAATATAATTATAAATTTGATTCATTTTTAAGTATGAGTGAAAAGTCAAATAATAATATAATATTCAATAAATACATATATATATATACATAAATTAATTAATTGAATTAGATAATTTTAACGTATATTTTTTTTTGAAATATTTTTAAAAATATATTTGATCATATTAAATTTGTGACTATGTTTACAATATTTTAATATCAATATACTTTATTTATTTATATATTTATTTTTTGAAATGGTCAATATACTTTATTTCCACATTTGGAAAAGAAATAGATTTTTCAATAGTGGCACCCTTTGTTGCCACTATGAACTTAGGCTTTTAGGCCTTTTG
Source organism: Cannabis sativa (assembly GCF_029168945.1). Lineage (NCBI taxonomy): Eukaryota > Viridiplantae > Streptophyta > Magnoliopsida > Rosales > Cannabaceae > Cannabis > Cannabis sativa. The sequence continues at coordinate 41,871,958 of NC_083601.1, forward strand.
TTTTTCAATAAAGCTTTTGTTTTCATAAAAACAAAAACTAAATAAACATGTACATACGTAAATACGTCAATATATATAATCATCATGACATCATCATGCTAAGCACATTTGATTATGGACATTTAAATTACATGGTTAAGCACATATCATTATATAATCATATGATTAAATTACATGATTAGAGATGTACATGTTTATGGATATACGTCCACTAATTATGGACAATGGTATCATGTCTTTTCATGCAAATGAAGTGGTGCACTTTATAGCTAAGACCACTTATAATATTAGCTAACCTAAAATAGTTATAAGGGTTAAAAAATAGTTAAGAGTTAAGAAAAAATTAAAAATTTACTTTATGAATAGTACTTAGTTAAATGTAGTTAATAGTTATTTTGATTTTAGTATTTAGTTATAATTTTTTGTTATTTTTATAATGTATTTTATTTAATTTTAAGTGTAAAAATAAATAAATATTATGTAATATATAATATTTTTTTATTTGTGTGTATTATAAATATAGGGATACAATTTTGTCCCGTTATTATACTTTCACGAAATGTATTCCGTGATGTACTGAATACATTAGATGAGTCTCAGGGTACGTAATAATATTAGGTCTCAAGGTACGTTAACATTTTTTAACCCTAATTTTCTTTAGATCAACTCCAGCTCTTAGATCAAATAACTTTTCCATCTAACGGTTATCGTACATTACAAAATACATTCCGTGAAAGTACAATAACAGGACAAAATTGTGTCCCTATAAATATATTATTTAAATAGATTAAAAAAATATAAATAAATTGATGTAATGATCATAAATAAATTATAGAGGAATATTTTAATAAATTCCTCTACTCTGCTGTGATAGAGGACTACTTGTCATTTCTTATTTCTTATGTAATGATTATATAAAAAAAAAAAAATTACATTATAAACATGTTTTTTTTTAAAAGGAAACAATATAATCATGTTACTTACAAGTGCTGCATTTCGGACTGGAAAATCGGGAAGCTGGGCCCTACAGGCCTTTTTAAGTGAATGGCCCTGCCATGTATAGTGCCACGTGGCCTTTTTTTCTTTTTAAGTGAAAACACATTCTATGCTTCACACTGTTTAACTTTGACGCCGCAATAACCAATTAGTGCCACGTGGTATTTAATTTATGTTCGACGCGGTTACGACAACGAAAGACTCTGACCCAAAAAACGACCTCTCTTGTCTTGAATTTTTGCTCTTTGGTAGTGTTGTTTTACAGTGTCTTGACTCTTCCTACCAATTTTAATTGAGAATTATTATAGGATATTAGTAGTGTCTAGGGTCGGTTTTAAGTAGGGGTGTTCATCCGATCTAATCCGCACTTTTTTGGTCAAACAACATCCAATCCGCACTAAGTGCGGATTTCATATTTTGGATCCAATCCGATCCGCATAAGAGTTTAAATCCAATCCAATCCAATCCGCAATAGTGCGGATTGGATCGGTTATTTTGGATCGGTTACTTTTTTAATAATAAATTATTTAATATTTCATAAAAAAAAATTAAAAAAAAACTATTGTTTCTTAATCTCTAATACTAATCTATTTCCATCTCTATTTATATACAAATTAAACCAATATACATATATATATCAATACTAGCAAAAAGCTACGTGCAAGCACGTATACTAAATTTTATGCTAGTTTTTTTCTATGTTAGTTGAAAGTGATACAATTAAAAATTAAAAAAAAATATATTATTAGTTATTAGGTGAGATTATTATTATGTGTATCTAAATATTATAGTTTATAATGTCAATTAAAAATGAATACCGAATACAAAATATTAATGTTTAAGAAAGCTTGATGATTTAAATATGTTCTTAAGTTAATCCAAAAATAAATTAAAAATTGATGTTCTAATACTTAAAGAAACATTACTTAAATGAGTGTAAGATAAAAAGAAAATTAAAAATCAATCTCTAAATTATTGATAATTGAAGATAGCATTTGTCTAAAAATTGTAGATAAGAAAACTAATGATAGTCATTGGTGGATTTCAATCTTCATTTGCTTCGATAGAGACAATAGTGTAATTTTTGTATTTTGCACTTTTCATTCTAGCCGGGTCCGCATATATCTAGATTGTCTATTTTTTCATTGATAAATTAAATATGGTAGTCTCGACAAAGCGGCGGTGTTCCTGCAAACCGTGATGTATTTTCATTTAAAATGATTAGACATAGTGTGCATAGCTTATTTAATTAAAAAAATCAACTTATGAAATGCATGTAAAACTATTTTATTCTTTTAAAATTAGACCTTTGCAGTATATTTCATTAGTTGGGCAGCAGTACGCGAAAATATTTTTTCCACAATATCTGTGAACATGACAGCAGATAGGCTTTTTGTATTGTCATTAAGTTCAACATATGCTATAGCACTGTAAAATACATAATAAGATTGTTAGTATCTTTTTTTTATTATTTTAACTTAATTTCAATAACATCATATGTTTTTTGTAATATACCGTGGTGTAGGAAATCCTTCCTGGCCGCATGATGGCTTGTCACATATAATTTTTTCATTCCGATTGTATAAATCTATTTTTTATGACATGCGTCACATGACATGTAATAAAAACTCTAGACGGTATCAGTTATTTTTATTGCCGCCTCAATCCAAAAATATTTTTTATACATCCAAATCAAATGGTGTTAATAATAGTAAGATATTGAAACAAAAGTTTTATAAAGTAAATATTGTAGTAGTCTTTACCTCATTCAGTTGCAGATTTTTCATCAACTCTGAAATTTGGATGTTAGTCACTATTTCACTAATATATTTAATTGTGCTTCTAATTTATGAGCACGTGATCAAAAACAGTGTTGTAATGTATTCTCTGATTTGTTTTTGTTTTTTTTGTTTTTTGTTTTTTTGCATCTAATGCCTCAGGTTTAATTATGATAAATTTTGGTCGGTTTTAGTAAATGTTTTTCTTATTCTGGTTTGCATTAATAGCTAGAACATGGAGAAATTAATAAGATTGGCATTCCTTTTTGTCGCAGCATGTACAAAGCAGCATAATTATAATAATGTTTTAAGTTGCTATTATTTTTATTTAACAGAAGACGAAATTATAAATTTTATGGCTTCTTAATTATACTGTATGTGTTAAAATATAACTTTTTCTTTTAATGAGTGTTTTTATAGGAAAATGGTAATTCTAGAAGAGAAGAAGAGAAGAAGAAGAAGAGAAAAATCGTAGATGTACAACAGCAAAACCCAATCGTATTTTTTTAGATTTAATGGAATTTATTTTATTTATTTTATTATATATAAATAAAAAGTGACCCATAAATTTTTCATAAACTATTTTATTTTTAATAATAAATTATTTTATTTTTAATATAAATAAAAAATCACCCATGAATTTCTCATAAACCAAGAATTCGGTTATATAGGCACACTTTATATAGAATAGATATATATACTTATCTTTAGATTTACACTAAAATATATATGTATCTAATTACTAAAATAAATAAGCTAGTATGTATATATTTAAACTTTATGTGTATGTGTCTATGTGAATAAGAATTATTTTTCTTGTGTTTTTTATTACAAAATAAATAAAATGCACCAACTCAATATATTACTAAAAAAGATTAAGAAATTAGAAGTTTGTGTTTTTTTTAATTAATATATATTACAAATTATAATTTTTTAAAAATATATATAATTAAGTGCGGATTGGATTGGATCGGTTACTTTTTGATGTCAAACAACATCCAATCCGCACAAGTGCGGATTTTAGATTTTTCAATCCAATCCAATCCGCACAAGTGCGGATATCCGCATTTTGCGGATTGGATTGGATTGGATCGTGCGGATTGGATTGGATCGGATACTTTGTGAACACCCCTAGTTTTAAGGTATATGGAACTTAAGATGAAATTAAATTTTAGAGCCCTATATATAGTTTAGCTATTATTAAAATAATAGTTCTAATGTTTTAGTATAATGGTAAAATTTTTAAAAAATTATAAGAATTTTAAGGTTCAATCTCTCGTAACTACACATTAAATATTTTTTTAAAAAGTAAAAGTTAAGAATCAATCTATTGATCTCTTACTTTAAAGTAAAACTTTTGGAAAATTCTACAATGCACACCCTTAAAATGGATATATTGATGCACCCCTATCTGTTTTAGCATCCGAAATAATTTTTTAGTTAAATTTTTTCTCATGGTCATAAACGTTATAGTTATTTAAGACATCCTGCAAAATTTTAAGAAATTTGGAAAAGTTTAACACGCCGAAAACTATGTTCAAACATTGTATTGCACGAGTGACTATTTTATTTTATACGTGTGTAAAATCGACTGTTTGAACATTGTTTTCTATATTGTAAATTATTCCGAATTTCTCAAAATTTTGTAGGATATCTTAAATAGCTATAACGTACATGAATATGAAAAAAAATTATATTAAATTTTTTTTCTGAATGCCGAAATAAGTTAAGAATGCATCAATACATCCCTTTTAAGGGGGTGCATTGTAGAATCACCCAAAACTTTTTACCTCTACACGAGATAATTTTTGTTATATTTATTTTTTATTTAATATTTTATTTATATATTAATATATATTTTTTTTTCATAATTTCGGAACCCTGAGCGTTCGAGGACCCGAGGCTCACGCCTAACTCAATTACCTCAAGGCCAACCCTGATAGTGTTTAACAAATTTTATAAATGGCGTTACGATTAATTAATGATAATTTTTAAAACTATTTTCTTGAATTATATAAAATCTGATCACTTAATTAATTACATAACAAAATACTAAAACAAGTGTTAGAAATTTATAATATTTTTTTACTACACAATGGTGTGTATTTATTGCTCTAACTTTTAATTTTAACAAAAATAAAACTAATTAAAATGTCGACGACAATGAATGAAATAAACTAAATATAAAATAAGTCTTATAAGGTGGTATTGTACTATTGTATAGTATTATAATACCAAAAAATAGTTATATTTAGTCACAACAAAAAGTTATTGTGCCTAAAACATAGTATTTAAATACAAGTTGTCACTATATTAGTTTTAGTCACAACAAGTATTGTGACAAATTGAAATTTTTAGTCACAAATTTTATTGTGACTAAATAAAGTAAGATTTTTTATAGTGTTATATTGAATTGTATTTTATGTAATATTTTCTTTTAAAAATGTATGTAGTATTGACTTTTAATGATATATAAATATATATTATTTTAGTATAAATTAAAATTTAACATAATATTATATAAAAATATAATATATAATTTAATTTAATATAATACAATATAATTTCATATATCATACCAAACCAGTTAAAAAAAAATACATGTGCTTAAATATTTAAATACTTGACTTAAATTAATTTTATTTTATTAATTTTTTATAACTAATATGTGTAAAGTACATTTGTTGGCTAAGTTTTGAAAAAAAAAAATTAAAGAGAATAAACGAAAGGACAAAATCGTTAACTATCTAAATGAATTTGGATCATTATTTTTCGAGCATTGTTATAAAGTATCAGTGGTGCGATTGGTTAGCGATACTCCCTAAAAACTATTTTATTAAATTACTTGGAACCCAATAGTTAGTTGGACCAATAGCGATAATGACACATAAGAAGGTGTTAGGCACCACTGGTGTCCTTTAGCATTTCTCTTATTTTCCCTACCCAATCAAATCCAAATCTAATATGCCCATAAAGAAGTCGATTGACCTTCCCCATCGATCATTGTGTGGTAAAAATGAATTTCTGAGCTGATACAAATTTAATACAAATTTTCGAGTTCCCAAGAATATTGGTCATTACTGCCATTATTGTCAAAGTTTATGTATTGTTAGTCTCCTATAGGAGTCTAGTTACCTTCGTTCATAAGCTTTGACATAGATTTCACTTAATATTTATTTTTATATTATTGTTCACACACTCTTCACAACATATAATTCTAGTGTGACATACCAAATTAATAAAATATAAAATAAACATAACTCTGTTATCATCGTGACATGAATGTGAATTACTATAAATTCTTGTAAATTTTTTACAGTTTTACTTTATTAATGTCTAATCAACGTAGTCCTCTATTTTATATGATCTTCTTAAATTAGTTGACAAAAAACATCATCAACACTAATAGTTTCCATTTTTTTTTTTTAAGATAATAGTTTGCACTAGTGCCTATCTTTACTTATTAATTGCTTTGCCAAACAAGTTTTCCAATAGACATCCAGCAATAGTGTATATCACATTATCTATTATATTTAAAAATTATAATGCAATTATATAACTAAGTATATGTGTATTGTACGTCATTTTAGTCTAGTATTTTTTTTTTTTTTTGATAAGTCATTTTAGTCTAGTATAATAGTTATAAATGTGTGTATTTTATAAATGTGTTCATCTAATTTAATTTGTACTACATGCCACTACACAAAAAAAGATTTTTGCTTCGGTAACCTGTTTGGTATACTAACAGCAAGTTTGTTTTCCCCACTTCTCTCCATTTGTTGATGCACTACTCTATTGGGGTTTAGATTCATTATATTTATTTTGGAGTATTTGCTTCGTGTATTACTGTTCTTTGTTCTTTGATTAATTTTTATTTATGTGATCTGGGTAGAAACGTTTGTTAGCATTGTGACTATGTAATTGTAGCTTTATTACACAAATTGTTAATGTGATCAAGAACTTGTATTGGGTATGTTTTCATATGGTCTCTTTTCTCTATTTTTGAGCATTTGACTAAGGGACATTGAGTTAGTCTGTTAATGCACAAATTCAGGCTTTTCGATTTCAAAATTTGCTTTTTTGGTATGTTTAGTCTAATGTATTATATAAATTTACAGATGGGAATAATTGGAGAATGTGCAATTTCAAGAACCTTGACTTTTTAGGTAGGATTTATGATTTACATATTAGAAATAATAAAGTTCCACCCTATGAATACATGGGAAACATAATGTTCTTGTGCAAGAAAGGGATGTCCCAACATTTCATAAAATTTGGTTTTGAATGTTCCCAACATTTCATAATGTTCTGTGTTGTAGATCAAAAAGATGAGGAAATGATATATTAAAATCATTCCCATTCACCCTTACCTGTTTATACTATGCAGACGACCAAGCTTTCAAAAAAACTTGCCTTGCGAATTGATGGGATGGTTAGAGATTTTTGGTGGGGCCATGAGCAAGGAAATCGAGGTATCTGCCTTAAAGCCTGGGATCAGTTGTGCTTTCCAAAATCTCACGGTGGCCTTGGGTTTAGGAAAACCGTGGAGATGAACCAGGCCTTTTTGGCCAAATGGGGATGGGATCTCCTAAATGAGAATCAGTCCCTTTGTTGTCAGGTCCTAAGTGCAAAATATATGAGGGGCAGAAAGTTTTTTGATTGTACAATTAGGAGTTCTGACTCCTGGTTCTGGAGAAATGTCGTGAGTACAAAAGAAATCTTAAAAAAGGGGGCTTGTAAACTAATTGCGAATGGGAGAGATACTAGCATTTGGAATGACCCTTGGATCATCCATGGGTGTACTTTCTTCCCTAAACTCAATCATAACCCCCGAGGAGAGCCTGAATTTGTGGCTGATCTTCTCTTACCCGATGGGAACTGGGACACCAGAAAGCTGAATGATCTCTTTGACAAGGAAACTGTTGGTAGCATCTTAAAGGGTGGTAAGCCAAATTGTCAGGGTAAGGATAGGTGGGTTTGGACAAGAGACCCTAAGGGGGTGTTTTCAACTAAGTCTGCCTACCTTATCCAAGCCTTGGGGAGAGCTGCTTTAGGGAATGTAGCTCCGGTTATGTGGAACAAGCTGTGGAACTCTAAAATTTTGGAACGTCATAAAGTCCTTTGGTGGAGCATCCTTTCTAATGCTCTCCCTCTGAGGGTCCTTCTTGCTAGGAGAATGAATATTGATGAGATTTCATGCCCCATTTGTGGGGTCGGGGATGAGACTATGGAACACCTATTTCTTTACTGCAATTTTGCATCCCACCTATGGCGGGCTTCCCCGTGGGGTGTTATGCCGGTCTTAGACTCTGGAGCCCGTATGTGGGATTGGGTTAGCTTTCTTTGGAACCTTAAATCTAGAGGGGTGGACACTGATGATTTGTTTCTTTATGCTTCCATAGTGGTTGACACGATCTGGAGGGCTCGTAATGACAAAGTCCACAACAACACTTTGGGAAGCTTAACTCATTATATTGACTCTATCTCTTGTTGTTACGCAGACTATAGCTCCTGTTTGTCCATGCCGCCTCAGGATGCTGTTTCTCCTGTTTGGTCCCCCCCCGCCAGAGGATTGGGTCAAAATCAACTGCGACGTTCGTGTCGGAGGTGATTCTATGTGTGTGGTGGCGATTGCGAGGGATCATAAGGAGTCTATCTTGTGGGTGGCCTCTAAGATGCTTCACTTTGCTGATTCTCTTATTGGGGAAGCGGCGGCCTGCTTATTAGCTATGGAGACGGCGGTCTCAAGGCACCATCCTTTTGTTATGGTGGAGAGCGATTCAGAATGTGTGATCAAAAACCTAAAAGGTGGTGAATCTTTGTGGGGGCTTGAAAACTATACAAAACAATGTAATCTTCTCTCTACTTTGATGGTTTGCTGTAATTTTTCTTTTATTACTAGAAATTGTAATTTTGTGGCCCATAATGTGGCTAATTGGGCATTTGCCAACAATATTATCGGTATGGTAGAGATATCTACTATTCCGACTGCTATCCTTTGTAATGACCGCGAGGTCTAACTCTTTTTATTGATTTATAAACGCTTTTATTCAAAAAAAAAAAAAAAAATCATTCCCATTCACTTGAGATTTGGACAATATTCAATTTTGAGAGTCACCAGGGAAAGAATAGAAAGTACGAAATTGATCTAATTTTGGGTAATATTGCCACTTCTTACAATTATTACTTTAACTCCAATTCAATAAATTTATCCAATGAAGAATCCCAATCTCACACACACCCATGAAACCCCACCACACCATGCATCTCTTTTAGGATAGAACCAATGATTCTCATAAAAGCACTCATAACTTTTTCCAAGAGACATTATATGTGCTTTTCTTTTTGTCTTCATTCTTACTTTTGTAAATACTTTGCTGAATGTTGTAATCAAATTAAGTATGAAATTATATTGGGATTAGTATATTATTAGTGATTAAATTAGGTGGCGTTTGGTAACACTTTTTTAATCAGTTTTCTGTTTTTAAAATTGAAAAAGTGAAAATATTTTTCAAAAACATGTTCTATAAATCTGTTTTTACTTTTCAAATTTTTAATTGAGAATCAAATTTTTTTTTAAAAAAAAATCACTTTCAATATTTTTTTAAACAGTTTTTTTTTTTCTTAATCAATATTTTGGACTTTGATCAAACCCTGACCCAAATTCTCCCACGACCTTACCCATCCTCTGACCTTAACCGGAATTCGACCCCGGACCTAGACCCGATGTAAATAAAATCAAAAAATAAAAATAAAAATAAACTTTACATAACACATTTTTGTTTTCTGTTTTTAAAATTGAAAAACAAAAGTAGTTACAGAACGCATTTTTATTTTTCAAAAATAAAATTTTTAAAAACAAAAATTTTGCTTTCATTTTGTGATTAAAAAATTATAAAATAAAAGTGTTAACACCTTAATATTTTTTATTATAAAAAAGTTTTATTATCAAAAATAAGCATTAGTGATATAATTTATCAATTATTGAGATTTTATTAAATTCTAAGTGTGTCATACATGTTATATGTGAATTTTAGTATTTTCATAATAGTGGAAATTCGACAGTTGGCCAATAGTATCACTTTGATACGATTTAGCATCTTAAATTCAGCGAGTTAAAATTTATAAATAATTAAAATATCGAAATTATGCGGGATATTTGATTATGACCAATTTATTCCTAATTTAAAGATAACTTAAAAGTTAAGGGCCTTTTTTGACTCAAAAAAAAAAAATAGTTAAGGGCGTTTTTAGAATTTGTCACCTAAGCTTTATTTGATAATTATTCAAATTAGTGTATTTTGTAGAGAAATAAGAGATTTTATGCTGAAGTTAAAAATTAGAAGAAACATGATTAACATCACTCAAAGTAATTCTTTCTTTCTCCTAACTCTCCCTAATTCCCTTTGGCACTAAGAAATCCCAAGAAGAACAAACATTTTTAGATCAACTCAAATTAATTTTGGCAAGGAATTCAGCTAGTTTTTTGAGGAGAACTGATTATCAAGATTAAGGTAATCCTAGAAGACCATGAATTTGTTACTTTTGAAGTAAATTTTGGTTTGTGCATGATTTTGGTGAATTTATCGGTTTTTATGGTCCACATTAGAGTTATAAAAGTGGAAGCAATTTTTATTTAATATGAACTATAAGTCCAAAGATTTCAATATATAGATTAAATCAAAACTAATGAAAGAAAGATAATACCTCTTAAGATCTTTTAGTACAATTAACGAATATCATCCAATCAAAAAAAATTAGTTTTTAGTTTATTTTTATAAATAGTCGTGTATATTATAGTTTCTATAAATTTTCTATACAGTTGTGGATCGGATGAAAAAAAAAATATTGGATTGGATCGGATTAGTGTTAAGCATCACTCGTGCTCAATAGCAATGCTTTTGATTAAGATACACCGAACTAAAGAGACGTGGACAGCTGATCTTTATCCACGTGTTACTCAAATCCATCGTTAAATGATCAGTAGCGAGGTGAGGGAGGGTCCACGGAAAGTCTGCTTGGATGCATCCTAGCTCAAACAATAACAATCTTAAAAAGAAACGTTTCTAAAACATTCGCTTTCTTATATTCCTAGATAGATAAACTCTAATGGCGGAACCGAAAGCAGCACCAACGACTTCAGGTATTATTATTATTCTTATCACTCAATTTTAAACCTAGTTGTGATGATGGCTTTTGGGTAAAACATACCACCTACATGTGAGCCCAACGTTTTTGGAATTAGGTATAGGCGTGTAGCTATATTTTCAAGAACAATCATCTTTAGTAGTTATTGAAGTGTGGGTTTTGTGTACTCATAATTTTCTGCTCATAAATAATACTTGATTTAATTGTATATAAGTAATGAAATTTACTGGCTTCTTTTATCTTGGGATTTCTTGAAGCAAAAAGTTATTCATAATTTCTTATTTCAAAATTGAAATGCATATTAAATTGTATGGGTTTTTGTAATGAATGGTAGATGAAAATGTAAAAGCACCAAACTTGTTGGAGAGAGCAAAAGAAGAGATTGAGGCAGTAGCCCATGCTCATAAATCCCCTACCCATGATAAAGAAACGCATGGAACCAGTGATGACATTGATGAGAATACCCAGATAGATGAAGTCAAAGGTCCAGGTGTATTTCAACGAATTAAAGAGGAAATTGAGGCCCTTTTCTCTGCAATTCTTCCAAAGAAAGAGTCCAAAAGTGACAAGTAAAGTAGTCCCATTTGCAATATTGTTACAACTTATAATATTTGGCTTGGTTTTATGTATCATGTATGTTTTGATTTGCTTTACAATATAATGTGAAAACATTGTAGTTTGGAATGCAATTTTTCTTCTTATTTATTAAATGTAGTCATCCTATTCTACATAAGTGATTTCAGTTAATTAGATGAGCTCCTTTGTTAACTGTGTCTTTTAATATCTATCTGGTTATTTAGTACAATGGTAGTACAATGAGAAGCATTTCCAGTTTCCATAATATTTTCCTTATACCATTTTGTTAATCTAATCCAAAAGGCAAGATACTGTAGTAGAATAGTAACGTAATTATCTGTTACCTTATCAGAGTAAGGACAGTATTTTAAAAATCTCACTCTGTCTGTCTGCAGCCTAATTCAGATTTTGAATGACAAATTGAGATTTCATGTATAGATTTAAAACGATGAAAAATCAAATCCATCCATTCATTCATGAAGTCCCAGTTCTATTTTCCTATTTCTTTTCTTCTTTTGGATTAGGTGAGTTGTTTATGATGTTCTTAATCACATTTTTGGATCATTAAATTGACCAATGCTTTCTTTCACTCTCTCTGTAGTTTTCAGGTCTAAGAGTAATGCTGGCTGGCTGACTTAGGTAACTGGCCTACTGCTCAGCACAGCTAATTAATACACAGTCACTATTTTTCCTTCCACGCTAGAATCAATGCAAGGTTGAAAAATACATATGGTTTACGTTTATCTTTTCAGTCTGCTGTTAGGCCTTTTCTTTATCTGCTGATGATATTTGACTTGTCAATTTTTTTTTATTATAATGCCTCTGAGCAGGCCACTATTATTTTTTCCATTTAGTGAAAGAAAAAAAAAATGGAACCTTGTATAAACTATACATACAACATTAAAATTCTAAATTAGCTACTGCTCTATAGCAGTAGCAGTTAGCAGTTAGCAGTGTTCACTATGTCATTACATCAATCCAATTTTGTAAGATTGAGGCATGCAATCAAGATTTGTAAGTTAACTTAGCAAACTAACCAGAACAGCTCAAACTTCAAAAACACATGTCTAACAACTATAACCTCGATCTTACATAGTAATTTTTTTTTCACAGTTGAGCTTATTAACATGCTTTCTGAGTAGCTTCTCAATCTTCCTAGGCATTGTTTCCTCTTTATGTTTCTTCTTCATGTTACAATAAATGTTTATATATTATCATTCAATGAAGGTGATCATATCTGAGCATAAATGCTATCTTCTCTGTTGTATTTCCAAATGGAAGGCTCAGATTAGAGGGTGGTACATTAGCTCCATTGTTTCCCACATCCCTTCCTAGCTGTAAAAAAGTTTGACCCAAGTTCTTCATTAATACCATTAACTAACTCATTAAATTCTTTCGTACTGGTCTGGTATCAGCCAATAGGGAAGCTTTCTCTTTAACCCTCTTTATGCTAAAAATAATAAACAAAAAAAGGCTTCCTGCCTCGGGATTTCCATTTCCTCACAAGGGAATTTAAGTATCAGAAGATAACTTGTATATTTATATATTAAAACAAAAAAAGGCTCTGCAGTCTAGGCAGTAGGCACCAAAGATTTATTCTGATTCAGAGACTCATAGGGTGTAGCAGGTTTCTCCCAGACCCCCCAAAAAGAGTGCTTCTGTTCTTGGACCAAAAGCATCACCCTCACATACTAGTATACTAGTATTCTCTTCTTCATTTTCATTCAAGACAGAGTGAAGATAGGCTATGTGGAAGGGCGAGAATCCAAATGGTAGAGAGGATCACAGTAAACAGATTGGTCACAAGAGTCTTGTCAAATGAAACGAGGAAGCTTTATTTTGATAGGGAAGAAGAATCAATTGCTTGACAAGTAAACTCTAAAGTCTCTCTACTCAGTTCAAGTTAGCTCAAGGTAAACTAAATAGATATATTCCCCCTAGCTTATTCTTGGGAAAAGGAATATTTTTCTTTTTGTTTTCTTGTTCAGCTTACTCACCCTTATAAATCCATGCTATCATGCATGTAATCCTGAATAAGTATGATTTTCTCTCTTTGTTGCTCCTTAATTATTTGACATTGGAAAATCATATCATACTCAGCATCATCATTCAACCATACAAATGAAGGGAAGGTTTGGTTTTCTCATAATAGCTCTGCAAATGGTGTACTTGGTTGCTGCAACTAGCAGGACTTTTCCACCAACTGATAGTATTACTGTTGATCATGTTCATCCAGCAGGTTAAGTAGCTACCACCATCTTTACTTAGAATAACATGGTTTCTTTAACCTTATCATTTGTCTTTTCCCATATAATACATGATCTCATTTGTGTTTTCTTTTTTCTCTGCAACTCTCTGATTCTCACACCTTTAGCTATTGGGCTCTCATATATTCTGTTAAAAAGTTTCTGAATTATTCTTTCCTTACTGAATCAGGTCCAGGCCAGAGCCTGCAGTCTATGAAACCAACATCAAAAGAGGTGAAGAACAGAAAGGAGGAGGCAAATATGAATGAACCAGAAAAATACAAAGGGGTAGGAAAAATAGGTTCAAGTCCACCAAGCTGTGAGCACAAGTGTTATGGATGTGTTCCTTGTGAGGCCATACAAGTTCCAACCACCAGCAGACATAACCATATAGGGATCCAATATGCGAATTATGAACCAGAGGATTGGAAATGCAAATGTGGCTTATCATTGTATAGCCCATAATGAACAAAATTACTCTAAAACTACTATGTTTTCCACCATTGTATTATCAAAATCATCAACAATCTCATCTGTACAAAGAGTATTAAAGTGATTTTTATTATATTATTGATGGATCTCTTCTTGACCCTTATGGCTATCTTTATAAAAGTTTAGATTTCAAGAGCCCCGGAATCTCATTTCTCTTTCATTTACTTACAAATTGAACTTATTTTTTTTAAAGCTAATAATAATAGTAATAAAACAAATTTTAATAGAATTACATAACAAATTTTCCAGGTTCCTTTTAGTGTGGAGGCTTTAAATTTGATAGATCTTTTAGAGTTACCATTAAAATTTTCATGAAATAGAAGTTTAAATTTGATATTAGCTAAAATATACATTATTATTTACTATAAAATTTTAAACTCGATACAAAAATGAAAATAATTTCATAACAAAATTTTTGGAGGCTTTAATTTTTATAGATTTTTTTAGAGTTACCATTAAAATTTTCATAAATAGAAGATTAAATTTTATAAAACATAAGAATAAAAAATTCTAATCGTCCATTTTTTTAACTAAAATTCATTACTTCAAACAACATTACACAGATTTTGAGGAATCATTTAAAAGTACTATAAAAACTCTCAAAATATTATAATTTGTCAAACTAATATGTAATTAAATACTTTACATACATTATTATACAAGTTGTTAATACAATAATGTAATAAGCTTAAATATTTATTCTCAAAAAAAAGCTTAAATATTTATTCTCAAGAAAAAGCTTAAATATTTAAAGTTTTAGACTTTTTTTAGCAATATAGAGTAGATTTTAACTAGAATAGAACGATTTCATAAGAATATTTTTATACGTATAATATAAAAAATAAAAAAGTTGAAAATAACAAATAGACACTCGTTAATTTATTTATTTATTTTTGCTGAAAGAGACACTCCTTAATTGGTCATTTGTCTTTCTTTTAAAAACAAATCGAAGAACCCAACTCCCTTCTCCATTAGCGAACTCTGCAAATTCCCCCGATCTGGTATATCGTCGAAATGGGCAGTATTTACAACAATTATGTAAGTTTCGCTCTCTTTTTCTTTTACAGTTCTGTCATAAGATTTGTTTCAAGGCTATTCGTTGTAAAGATCTATTCACCGAGTTAAATTTTTGAGTCGGGAAGTATTCCCTTCTTTTTTTCAGAACGTTCTTACAAATTTCTGTTACTTTTAGGTGTGATTATCGACCTTTGATTGTCCCATTTATAGATCTGTGTATTAGAGTTGGATTCGAACCTTGACAGATAATGTATTAAGAAGATAATGTATTTGACTTTATACAAAATCATTTCGTCATTAGATGTTTCTATGGAACGTTTTTGTTCTTTCTGAAATGGGGTTTATTTATTTGGTAAAATGCCTCAAAACTTAGAAGAGGTTTTCTATATAAGTGATCATCAGCATTATTTTGGTTCTCATATTGGTATTGAAACACTAAGTAATTTTATTTTATTGCTTTTCTGATAGGATTTGAGCCCTTCGGTGAAAAACATTCTTTTACTAGACTCTGAGGGGCAGCGTGTTGCTGTAAGGTATTACACAGATGAGTGGCCAACACTTACTCATAAACTAGCTTTTGAAAAATCTGTCTTCCACAGGACTTTGAAGTCAAATCCCCGTACAGAAGGTATGCTTCTAATTGATTATACAGACATGATTTTTACAATTTTGTCATGGTCCGAGATATAGAAGTTTGGGTTAAAAGATTTGAATCAATATACAGTACTGATCCAAAAATAATGTAAAAAAACTTAGGTGCTTCATTCCTTATATTCTATTGTTTTGTATGTGCAAGAGATGTTTCTCATTGTTTTAGACTAAGATAATCCCCTTTGTATTGCCACAAGATTCGTACTTTGGAAATATGATAGAACTTGCAGTCTTGCACTACTATAGCCGCTTTGCAAATGAATTTTCTTTATCAATTTGTTATTGGATTAGGATGTACTAAGATGCCTGCATTCTTTTTAATGTTGAAAGTAATTATGATATGCAGCGGAGATAGCGATGTTCGACGACAAAATTGTTATTTATAAGTTTGTCCAGGACCTTCACTTCTATGTGACAGGAGGGGAAGACGAAAATGAGCTTATTTTATCCACAGTTCTTCAGGGTTTCTTTGATGCAGTTTCTCTCATCTTGAGGTGCTACTCTGGTTATTTACTGTTTTGCCTTCATTTGAATGCTTTGTCTTATCACTTATTTTCTCATCTTGTGATTTTGTTCTGCTTTGTCCTTGTATAGGAATACTGTTGATAAACGGGAAGCACTTGAGAATTTGGATCTTATACTGTTATGTCTTGATGAGATTGTTGATGGAGGGTATGATCCTTTTCACATATTAAAAGTCCCGTTTTTGAGTTTTCAACCAATGTTCTTTATACCATAATGACTTCATTACATAAACTATCACATGTTTCCTTTAATTCCACTTGATATTAATCTATTTGGTTCGATTTCCAGGATAATCCTTGAAACCGATCCCAATGTCATTGCTGGAAAAGTTGCAAGCCATAGCATGGATGCTGATGCACCCTTAGCTGAGCAGGTAATACTAATACTATGACACTTATAATATCTCATAAAATGGAAAGAAATTATGTTAGCATACATATGCTATGAGAAGCTCAAACTTTCTATCTTTGATCTTTGGTATAATCCCAACATTTGCTTTTCTAATTTCTGCTGCAGACTATAACTCAGGCATGGGCTACAGCGAGGGAGCATTTATCCAGAACCCTTCTCAACTGAGTTGACAAAGGGTTAAAAAGGAAAAGAAAAAATGATCGTTTATACATATGTTTCATCTCATCATTTTTGTAATATTTGTTTCATTTCTTTGACAGTTTGACAGTTTCTTAGACTCTCTAGTTCCCATTTTTAAATTAGTGGCTCATTTTGTATTGGGCCTTATTTTCTTCATTTTGGGCTTCATTATTGGTTGGATTGAGAGAGATTCTTTTTAATAACTTCACTTGCCTAATGGGCTTGGGAATACATTTTAAATCACTTTGTGTGACTTCATTCTTGTCATGCTCTAGATGATTTTATTGCTAAATATTCTAAATTGTTTTGCATAATGAACAACTGTATCATTTTCATTTCTATGTTAGGGACATTCGGACATTGCAGGGGTCATATGGATTATTGGGTTTGGAAGAGGCAAGGCAAGTAGGAGTAGCTTCTTCCACAGGCACTTGTGTTAACACAAGGCATAAAACTAATTTCAAAATTCAAATATCATGAAATCATAAATTTGTTCTTCAACCACCCCAATCAGAAACAACATCCTTATCTGTCATCCAAAATTAATGCCCCACGAGCCAAAACTTATTGATGAAAGCAAAATAAAATAATTGGACGATTGTAGATAACTTTGTGGACATTTTGGTTGTTAACGCTTGGCCTATGCTAAAATCATAATGAATCAAAATTATTGCTTTATATGTATGTGTCAAATCAATTAACAATAGCCCTTTAATGCTTTTTTGTGGGTCTTGTGAGAGAATGCTGTTCATTATTTATGAGAGAAAGGTTTGGTTTTTTTAATATTTATTGACACTATAGTTATGGAAGAGAATGAGCCAAAGCATGAGATAAACGTTTAGTTCTGTCCATTTCAATTACTATTTCCCCAACAGTTAATTTTAGACTATTTTGCAATCAAAAAAGCAAGTCTTCAGAATCACTCTTTCCCCAAATTTTTCTTACAACTCTCAATCCTCCTAATTTTCTGTTTGAATTTTCTCCTCCTTTTATTATCAATTTAATATGAATCTATGACTGCATGGGCCTCTTTTTCAGTGCTAAAGCATTAAAAGCCTATAGTTGATACAAGTTAAGATACATGACATTACAGTGATATATTTCCTGTCAGAAATTTCCAAAGCCTTAAAATCCTTCCAGATGTTAAGACGGCACACGTGCTTAAAATTTGGACACTAACCCAACCTACTGGAGCCATAGATTAAGAGTCAATATTAAGAAAAGTCAACATATCAGACGGTTCAGAATGGTGACAACAACCCCTCTCTCCTTACGCGTTTATAACTTTACATCATTTTTTGTCAAGTCCCATTCGTTTTTGAATAATTCCTCCCAATAGACTCTTCATTAAAACCCAAAATAAAAAAAAAATGAAAGAAGAGAAAAATCAAACATTAACATATTCGAAGTATATTAAAATATCAAGGTTGGGTTCCATTATAAATAAATATCTACCTACAATGACATACCCATTCCTTACGTAATTAGTTCATCTTACTAAAATAAATTTATCTAGTCAAATTTTGTCAGTATTTGCATCATTTCAACAATTTTGCCGAAAATATATATATATATATATTCTTCAAAATTAAAAAAAAAATGAATAGTGTCATTATTATGAATTTTTATTTCAAGTCAGCAAAAATATAATAATTATGAATTTCTGTAATTTCACATCATGTAACCAAAGGAAGACCTTATTAGACTTTGTAGCTAAGAGTGGAAAATATGTATTATTTGTTGTCTAATTTTTAAAATAATTGTTGTGGTAGCTAAGTAATAGTATTAGGTAAGAGAGAGAGTGTGTGGTAATTAATTAATAATAATTCTTATTTTGAAGTGATTTTATAATATTTCAGCTGCTTAACCGCTAAGTCCATATTCTAATCCTGAAAATAATGGAGAAGTTTGGTCATGGAATTCAACAAAGACGAGCATGCAACTTGCTTTTGTTTTCCTTACCCAAAAAAAAAAAAAAAGCATGACTAGTAATGTAATGAATGATCTATTGATCCACTATATGGATGGTAAATTAAAATTAATAAAAAAATAAGAAGAGGAATTTGCCTAGAAAGCCCCTTAAAGGAACAAAATGGATAAAGCAAATTTCAAGTTAAGAGTAGATAAAGTAATTGACTTTTTCTTTTTATTGCTCAAGAGAAAAAGGCTACACAGCATGTGCAAAAGTAAATTATAATTAGTAGATATTGCTTATTAAAAAAAAAATTAATATAACACCATAATTTTCCAATTTACAAACAAACATAGCTATATACCTAATACAAAGTATTATGTTGTATTTTTTCCAAAGTAGACTAAAAACACTTTGTATTTTTATTTATTTATTTATTTATTATTATTACTTGCATCTTTTAATTTTGCTCACGTTATTTGAACTTTGGTTGCACAACTATAAAAATTTGAAATTTTGACTCAATTATATAGGTTTATTGTAAAACTAATATATATATGTTTAATTATCATGAATGAATGTAGATGTTAATGTTATCACACGGGCCTATGATTTATTTAATGTTTTACAAAGTATTTTTAATGTATGAATAAATTAATAATAACACAAAATATACCATAAAAATTAATATCATACAAAAAAAAAAATAGAATCGATTCAATCGGATACAATTAAGAAACTCAGGCCACCACACAAGTCTTTTGTGTGGTTTCTTATTTAATATAAAGCCAATTTTGTCAAAAAGTGGTCTGCTATAATTTTTAGTCTCTGAAAATTGATCTAATTTCTTGTTATTGTATTACGAGAGAACAATTAATAAATAAAAATAAAAAAAGCATATTAAACAATTCGGAGTTCCGCAAGTAAAATAAGGTTGTGTAACAATTTATGCATATAAAAGCCAAAAAAAAAAGTTTTTAATATATATTTCATGTCTGTTTTTTTTTCTTTTCTTTTCTTTTTTAGAAAAAAGAAATGTTGTCCGTGTGAGTTATTGCACCTTTGGTCGAATTTAGAATTCTATGGATATCGATAGTTGTAATTGGGATCCCCGAGCCTATATTAGTTCTAAATAAGATGGAATATATTGTGGTATCTCAATAAATTCGAATAAAAAGTAAACAAAAATAAAGAATTTTGGGACCTTAAAAAAGAAGAACCAAATAATGTGGGACCGTTATGCCCTCCAACATATTTATTTTGTACGTACTTCTTCTGTGTTTGTTGCCTACTAGGAGGGAAAAGTGGATTGAAATTTGAAAGAATCAAATAAGAAAAAAAGACAACTTATTAAAAAAAAATGAAGATAAGGGATGGTTGGAGAGTTTATATTTTTTAAACACGAGATTGTGATCAAGAGAGGAAAAGGTAGGAGAGTGGAATATAATCTCAAATCATCTAATTAGGCTGAATTATATTTAATTATAAAAATTAGATATGATTATACTTAAATTTGATTAGGTTTAGAAAATTATATGTTAATTGGATTAGTCGGTTTTTCATTATTTTCTCACTCCTCATTTTTTTCATATTATTTTTTTTCATTGCTTTCTCTCTCACCATTCTCTCTTTCATCACTTTTTCTCTTACCTCTCTCTCTCTCTCTCTCTCTCTCTCTCTCTCTCTCTCTCTCTCTCTCTCTCTCTCTCTCTCTCTCTCTCTCTCTCTCTCTCTCTCTCTCTCTCTCTCTCTCTCTCTCTCTCTCTCTCTTCAAGGTCAACATTGGGGATTGGGGCCAGAGTCCATACCCGATTTGGTGCCAAGGTTTAGGTCTAGGGTCAAAGTCTGTGTCCGGGGCTGGTGCCGAGGTTCGGGTCTGGGTACGAGTCCAAGTTCTAGGTTCGGGTCTAACTCTGGGATTTGGGCTGGGGTCTCGTTCTGAGTTAAGTATCGAGGTATGTGTCCGAGGTTGAGGTCGGGGTCGGTTGTGGGGTTCACATCTGGGTCTAGTGTCGAAGTTTGCGCCCGTGTCTGAGTTTGATGTCAGAGTTTGAGTTTGGCGTCAAGGTTCAAGTTCAGGGTCTGGGTTCGGTTACTGAGGTCTCGGGTCAGGTTAGGTCCGTGTTATGGGTCTGGGGTCTGGGACTAGGATTTGGGTCCGGGTCCAGCTCTAGATCCAAGGTTGATGTCGTGTCTTGTTTATATCGGGTCTCAAAGTATTGAAGTATTTTTTAAAAAATAAAATAAAAATAAAAATTATTTTTAGAAAAGAAAAAAGCAAACGCGACTGTGTTTCAACAACTTCAAAAAGTATTTTTTTTTCTTATTTTTAAAAATAAAATTTTGAGAAGAAAAAACTCAAACTATCCAAAAAAATACTCTAAGTTTGCATTTGGTAAGAATTATTTAAATATTTTTCTGTTTTTTAATGAAAGAAATTAATATACTTGTTTTTTTTAAAAAAAATCAAATTGAAAAATAAAGGCAAATTATTTTTAAAATTTATCTAAACATTTTTTAATCATAATTAATTTTTTTATTTACTTCATTTTCTCTCTTACCGTACCACTATTTCTCAACTCACTTTCTTCTCAAAGCAAATATTTACCATACGAATTTTTAGGATTACTATTTCTCAACTCACTTTCTTCTCATTTTTCTTTTTCAAAAATCAAAAATAAATAAAAAGAAATTTTAAATTTGTACAATCCCTGTTTCAAAATATATATAGAAAAAAATAATAATATATAATCCAATTACTTAAATTTGATAGTGATTTATAACATTTAATCCTTACACTACACTTAAAATCCATGTTTGTCTTCTCAAAGTTAACTATTTAAAATTCTTTAGTAAAGCTTCAAGTTTCAACATTTTAAATTATTACTTACCTCTTTCTTTAAAAAATATTGGAGGAAATATAAGAAAAATAAAATATTTCACCAATTATTTTTATTAAATATAAGATCAAAATAACAATTTTATTTATCGAACGAATACAAGTGAGCTATTCAAAATAACAACTAATCATATGAATAAATAAAATATAATGCTATATAGGGCAGGCTATATTATTAATAGACATTCCTTACTTTATAAATAATTGATACCTATGCTTTATTTATTTATTTATTTATTTATTTTTCTTTCATAAGTATATCATATTTTTTTTTCTCTGTAATAAATAACTTTATTTGTATTTTGTGCGTGTTAGGCTAAACAAAAATCTCAAACTTTGAACGTTTGACCAGTCATTGTAATACTATTGTCCCCCTGTGTACAAATTAAAATTGCAAGCAACCGAATTACCGAAGAGCATGTCAGTCCAAATCAATAAATCATTATCCTATAATAATTTAATAAATATAGAAATATATACATTTTAAAATTAAATAAAAAAAATCATCAACATGTGAAAGGGACATTTTAAATCCACCTGGTTAACTTACCCTTATCCCATGAATTAATAAAATTGTTTATTTAAAAAAGGGAAATTTGCGGCAAAAGTCCCCAAAAAGTTCACGTTGATACAGATTAGTCCACAAGGTCCAAAAATAGCGGCAATAGTCCTCAAGGTCACACTTTTTATTTGTCCGTTGGTCTCCAAGTTAACAGATCCGTTAAACCCAATTCAAATGCCACGTGTCGAAATATTATTGGTGGATATTATTATTTTAATTTAAAAAAATAAAAATAAAAATTAATAAATAATTTTAAAAAAATTTCTTTTTTTTTTCTTTTTCTTTTTCTTTCTTTTCTTCTTCGTTTTCTTCTTCTTCAACCCAACCTAATCAGCCCTAACCTCACTCCAGCCAGCCCTAACCTCACTCCAGCCCCGAAACCCAGCCATCCCGACTGCTAACTCCGGCCAGCCCTAACCTCACTCCAGCCCCGAAACCATGGTGGGCATTTTGGAAAATGTGCGGCCAATCAAGTAACCATCCCAAGAAGCTCGAGGCTCGTCGAAGGAGTATCTTGGGTCGTCAAATGGCATACGACTCGCATCCAACGACATTCGACCGGCGCCGAGCGAGAACCGAGGATCAGTATCGCAGGAACGACGACCGAAGCCGTAGTCGGCGATCTCATACTGGGTTTCTCTAAACTGTCTTCCGATTGGTTTCTCCACTGGCAATGTGGCTAAACTGCCACCATTTTGACGCTTCTTCATCTTCTGCTTCTGTCTCCATTTCTGCAATTTTTTGCTGAAAATCGAAGCTACAGACCAAAAACTACCTGCAATCTCCTTCAAATCCCTCTTTTTGGTTTGTGCATCGAGATCTATGTGGTCGGGGGTTGTGGTTGGGATTGTGGGGTCGGGGCTGGAGTGGGGTTAGGGCTGGCCGGAGTTAGCAGTCGGGATGTGGTTGTGGTTGGGGTTGTGGGTTGTGGTGGTGCTCTGGTCACACTTTGTGGCTGATTAGGTTGGGTTGAAGAAGAAGAAAACGAAGAAGAAAAGAAAGAAAAAGAAAGAGAAAAGAAAAAGAAAAAAAAAAGAAATTTTTTTAAAATTATTTATTAATTTTTATTTTTATTTTTTTAAATTAAAATAATAATATCCACCAATAATATTTCGACACGTGGCATTTGAATTGGGTTTAACGGATCTGTTAACTTGGAGACCAACGGACAAATAAAAAGTGTGACCTTGAGGACTATTGCCGCTATTTTTGGACCTTGGGGACTAATCTGTATCAACGTGAACTTTTTGGGGACTTTTGCCGCAAATTTTCCTTTAAAAAATGATTGTAATATATTCATCATTGTCGAGTCTTTTAACATTACATGATAATTAATTTACAAACCTTATAATTAATGCATGTCATGTGCAAATATGTTTCTTTCAGTTAAGAAACAATAAGAAAAATCCATATCATTGTGTCTACCATTGTTCATTTTGGTTTAAAATAAAGAGTGTAAATTAATAAAGTAAACTTTGAACATGTTATATTGACACCTTTTCAATAAAAGGTTTGTGTCTCTGATTTTAGTATTTATATATTTTGATCAACACAAATCTTTAACATAAATACAAAAATATGTATATATATCTAATAACAAAAATATGTATATATATATCTAACAACAACTTATAAATAATAATGACACACGATTTTGTTCCGTGATACTTTTACGGAATGTATTTTATATTACATTAGATGAGTCTCAGAGTACATTAGATCAGTGTCAGTGTACGTTATTATTTTTTAACTCTAATTGCACTTAGATCAATCTCAGCCTCAGATCAAATAACTCCCTCATTAACGATTATCGTACATCACAAAATATATTTCATAAAAGTACAATTACGAAACAAAATCATTTCCTTATAAAAATATTACTAATCAAATATAATATGCCCTAGCTTTATGATTAACTAAGAGCAGGCCACATAAACTAGTTGAACATAAAAAATTATGGAGTGACTAATGAGAAAGTAAGTGTTTAATTTACGTGATTGGCTTTAATAGCTGGAAAATTCACCACGTGGAGTGGAGTGGGAGACCTGATCGTGGGGCCCACCATTGTTGTTGTTAATTAAATAGTGTATTGACAGCCGTCCGATGATTTGGCGAATCGCATTAGAATTGTTTTGAAAGTCATCAGATTTTATTACATGCAGACAAACACATACCCATTATAAATTCATATCTTGTTTTGATGGATTTTGACTAACACAAGAAATGGTCTCAATCAACCAAATACATGATCATGTACATGGGCATTATCTTTTATGTTTGGCCATTCACCACAATTTTACACACACATTACATGCTCTGTTCTTTTTTCAAAGATTTGCCCAAAAATATCTTAGCTTTTATAAGTTTGTTAATGTAAATTGTAAATTAAAAAAAAAAATTAAGAGAGAGACTCACCTAGATTTTAGGTCGAATATAGGAGGAGATATTTTTAAGATTTTCCCTAAAAAGAATATGTAAAAATATGTCTTAAATTTGGGAAAAAAATGTAAATGTTATATTTAGCACCATTTTTTTATTGTGCTCCGATCTAAGATAAAAATTGACATTAAAAAAATAATTATTATTAATGATAAGTAATAACTTAAATATACATTATTAAAAATAATTATAATAAGTGTTTCAATAAAATGATATAATATTGCAATTAAAAATATTTATCAAAAAGTGGTCATAGATATAATTTAGTTTCACACTTAACTTCACAAATGTTATAAAAAATTATTTATTAATAATGCTCAATGACAATATTATAAATAAAAAATATGTATTAATTTTGTGTCAAATTTAATAAAATGATATATCTTAACTTTTTAGCTTGTGAAAAATTCTACAGAAATTTAGCATAGTATTAGAGAAACATTTTTAACAAAAATACTAATATATAATTTTACACATCTTATTTAACATCTCTACATTGAAAATGCTTTATGAGGTAACAACTAACAACTTCCATTACTACAAATAACAACTACCATTAAAAAAATTAATGCAAACAACTAAACCTTAACACATTATTGTGTTAGTTTTTAATTATTAGAATATTTGTTTACTAATCATATATTAGTATCAAACATAATAAAGATCTGAAATCATACAAAAAGATTGCTGATCTAACTTACTCCAATTCATTTAAAGATCATTGACTTCTAGGGTTGTTTCTATTTGCTAGATTTATTAATTATCCTCTCTCTTTTAAAAAAACTAATTCATTTATCATCCCCTTATTGTCAAATAGTTCCTAAAAAAAAAACACTGGGAAAATGATATTAATACTAAACTATCCACTTGAAGAAGAATAAATAAATCATATACTAAATTCTTTTGATCTAAACTAATCTCTCAACATCATTCTTATTCTTCTTAACAAAAAAAAAAGAGGTTTTCTTAAGAGTTCTTCTTTCTTTTTAAGATGACGTGGCAAGGGACAAGAATATTTGAGAATTGAATAATATATGAGTATTGTTATAAGTCACCAATAATACACAAAACTACTTTGAGGTGGTATTTGCAATTCGTTAACAATATTTTTTAAAAGTTATTATGTTAAGGAACACCTTATATCATACTATTATTTGTATAATTTAATATCAAATCTTACATATTTTAATTTAATAAATAATATAAAAAAAATACTAACCACTTAAAAATACGGTGTTAGGCAAGCTTGAATGGTTTTAATATTTCTTATAGAGAAATGTTAAAAGGCAACTATACTTTTGTAATGCGCATGGAGCGGGGAATTGGTTGGGAGTGCTGTGCTCCCCCGTCCACATCCCCGTTAAGGATTTTAATCCCCATCCCTGCTTATTCTCCCTCGGAGATGGGACGGGGAATCCCTAATAGGAGTGGGGACGAGACAGGAATCTCCTAATAAAAAAATAAAATTTATAATGTACAAAAATATTAAACTACATAAAAATTAAAATATTACACATTAATTTTTATTCAATAAAATAATTATTATCCAAAACACAACTTTAACTTCATTAAAAAAAAATACTAATGTACTAAAAAAATACAAAATAAATTATAAATTATAAAGGCTAATTAGGATTTTTGCCCCCTGAACTTTTAAAGTCATTGAAAATGTCCCCTGAACTATTGAGATTGTTGGATTTAAGGATTTTTTTTCTAATTTTAGTAAAAAAGTCTAACATTGATGAAAGTTCAGGGGGAATAATTTAGTGCATGTCAAAGTTCAAAGGGCATGATTTGGTAGATATCAAAGCTTGGGGAACATGGTTTAGTACATAAACAATCATTGAAATAGTAAAATTAAATAAAATTAGACAAAAGTCCTTAAATCCAACAATCTCAATAGATCAACGGGCATTTTCAATGGCTTTAATAGTTCAGGGAGCATGATTTGGTACATGTCAAAGTTCAGGGGGCAAAAATCCTAATTAGCCAATTATAAAACATTACTAGAAATATAAGATAAAATACTAAACGGGTTCCTTTCGGGATGGAGAGTGTGATCCCCATTCTTGCCCCGTTTAACATTCGGGAACAAAAAATAATCTTCGTCACCGCCCTGTTCTCCATTTAGATGGGGAATCCCCGCTCTATCAGGGCCAAGTCCCCACAGAGTCCATCCCCGTAAGAAAAATATGCATTCCTAACTATAAGTATAATTTAATATTGAATCTTATTTATTTTATTTCTATAAATATTATAAAAAAAAACATTAATCAATTATAACACAACAATTCATGGCAACATGGATGGCAATGCTCTTTCTTATAGGATATAGTCTCAAGGACAAGCTATCTGCCACACCTAGCATTTAATTTATTAATGTAAAATCAATCATATAAAAGAGTAGGTGTTTTTTCCTTCATTTTTTAAAAAAGAATTTTGAAGAAAAAAAAAAACTCTCGACAAAGTAAGGCAGAATATATAAATCCAAAATATATTTTTATATTTTTATTTTTTTACAATGTAACTAAGATGGCAGAAGACTGGCCACGTAGGATGAACGGGACCCACAGTGGTGTTTGTGGGGTCAAAAAGGTGGGACAGACTGGTTCTTGATTGGCTGCAGAAGAATTAAAAAAATTAAATAAAGAGAAAGTCTTGTTGCCAGGTCATTTCAAGTTTGCCCTGACCAATCTTTTAATTTTCCCATTTTAGAATTTATTGAGAAAAATTAATTATTTTTTTATTAAAATAGGTTAAAATCGGGTGGGAAAAATAATAATATAAATATAGGAAAAGGAGGGCCCGGAATTTCCTGGCATTGGCTCAGACTTCAGGACGGTGAGAAAGAGAGAGAGAGAGATAGAGAAGGAGAAAGAGAAAGGAAAAGAGAAAGAGAAGAAAGGGAAATAGAGAGAGATAGAGAGACGAAGAGAGAGAAAGTCTCTCTTTTATGTTTTTTTTGCCTAAACCCCTGTCCTCTCTCTGTCTCTCTCTTTCTCTCTCTAGAATCTCTCTTTTCTTCAGTTTTTTTTTTTTTTTTATCTCTACACTTTCTTCTCTCCCTTCCTCATTGATCTGCAACCTCAACCTAGCTCTCTCCCTCTCTCTCCCTTCCCCCTTCTCTCTCTCTATCTCCCTCGCCCCTGACAAGGATAATTTGTCTTTGTATTGTCATTGACATGAATGAGCCTCTTCGTTTCAGGTAACCCGTTTTGTTTTTTGTTTTTTGTTTTCTGGGTCGGATTTAGTTTTGTTCGTTTTAATGTGAATACGTTTTAATTGATTTGAAGGCTTTTTTTTTGGTACGAGGATTGTGGACTTGAATTTATGATTGCTCTTTGAGCTGGACATTGTACAATTTTCTTTTTCTTCTTTTTATTTTCTCTCTTTTACAGCTCTAAATAAATTTTCTTAGATTTTTTTTTTTTTGGATTAATGCAGTATTGGGTTTGGAAAATTCTTAATAAGCTTTAAAAAACTTTCATAATTTTCTCTTTGGTTTTGGATTTTTTTTTTTAATTAGAGAGGATGGAAAAGTAAGTAGGATTACATTCCACTCTATTTCATTTATATTATGTATCTATAATCTAGGCAAATTTTGTCTGTTCTCAGATTTGGCTAAAACTTTAATTCATTACTCAAATCTGAAGTTTTGAAAAAGTTAGAAATCTGGGTATACAACGCATTTAGATTATAGCTCCAACAAAGAGGCGACTTTTTTCATCTTCTTTTCTCTCTCTCTTTTTTTTTTCCTTCCCGTTATTTATTTATTTATTTTTGAAAGTCTTTATTTTTGCATTTCAATTTTGATGCACTACTTTTGATTTTGCTTGCTGGGTTTGATAATACAATGGTATTGTTTTGCAGGAATTTGTGAAAATTCAATCTGGGATTTCTGCAAATCGGGCCTTTGAAAGAGAAATTTGCCATAATCCCAAAAGGGGAGACGAAGATTTGGGTATTCTTTCAGGTGGGTATGTACCAACTCTAATTTATTTTGAGTTGAAACTGGTGAGAGATGACGAGGGGAAGGATAAGGGCTAAGCTCCGGCAGAGCAACTTGTACACATTCAATTGCCTCCGGCCAAGTGCCACTGCAACAGATGGCCCGCTTCCGATCCCAGGTCCTGGCCACTCAAGAACTATATTTTGTAATCAACCTCTTCTCCATCGTAAGAAGCCTTTGAAATATTGCTCTAATTTTATATCAACCACCAAGTACAATCCCATTACGTTCTTGCCCAAAGCGCTTTTTGAACAGTTTAGACGGGTTGCCAATGTATATTTTCTTTTGGCTGCTATTATCTCTCTCACGGCCGTTTCTCCATTCTCTCCAGTGAGCATGATTGCTCCTTTAGCCTTTGTTGTTGGGCTTAGTATGGCAAAGGAAGCTTTGGAAGATTGGCGTAGGTTTTTGCAGGATATGAAAGTCAATCTTCGGAAAGTGAGTGTTCATAAAGGAGGTGGTGTTTTTGGCTACAGGCCCTGGCATAAGATTTCAGTTGGAGATGTTCTGAAGGTTGAAAAGGATCAGTTCTTTCCTGCAGATTTACTTTTGTTATCCTCAAGTTATGAGGATGGGATTTGCTACGTGGAGACTATGAACTTAGATGGTGAGACAAATTTGAAGGTAAAAAGATGTTTGGAAGTTACTTTACCTTTAGATGATGATGAGTCTTTCAAAGATTTCAAAGGTACAATCCAATGTGAAGACCCGAACCCCAATCTCTACTCCTTTGTGGGTAATCTTGATCTTGACCGTCAGGTTTTTCCTCTTGATCCTAGTCAGATTCTCCTCAGAGACTCGAAGCTGAGGAATACAGCTTATGTGTATGGGGTGGTGATATTTACTGGACATGATAGCAAAGTCATGCAGAATGCAACAAAGTCACCTTCAAAAAGAAGCAGAATAGAGAAAAAGATGGATTATATAATATACCTCCTTTTCAGCATGCTTGTGTTTATTTCCATGGTGAGCTCAATTGGTTTTGCTATAAAGACAAGGTTGCACACGCCTGATGCATGGTACTTGCAACCTAAAAATGCTGAAGATATGTATAATCCGGAAAAACCTGCCTTGGCAGGACTTATTCATCTAGTTACCGCTCTCATCCTGTATGGATATTTGATACCTATATCCCTTTATGTTTCCATTGAGCTTGTGAAGGTTTTACAAGCCACCTTCATTAACCAAGATATTCACATGTATTGTGAAGAGACTGGGAATCCTGCTCAAGCACGGACATCAAATTTAAATGAGGAATTGGGTCAGGTTGACACCATCCTCTCTGATAAAACAGGTACTTTGACCTGCAATCAGATGGACTTCCTAAAGTGTTCCATTGCTGGCTCTCCATATGGCGTGCGCTCAAGTGAAGTTGAACTTGCTGCAGCAAAACAAATGGCTATTGACCTCGGAGAGCACGATGATGAGTTTTCCAACTTCCCTATGCCGAAAAATAGTGCACCTAGTTCATGGGATAATAAGATGGCTTCAGAAATAGAGCTGGAGAATGTTGTTACTCCTACCTACGGAAAGGACCATAAACCTGCCATAAAGGGATTTAGCTTTGAAGACAGCCGTCTTATGAATGGAAATTGGTTGAATGAGCCAAATGCAGATGTCCTATTGTTGTTTTTCCGGATATTAGGAGTTTGCCACACTGCAATTCCTGATCTAAATGAAGAGACTGGTGTTCTTACTTATGAAGCAGAGTCACCCGATGAAGGAGCTTTTCTTGTTGCAGCAAGAGAATTTGGTTTCGAGTTCTGTAAAAGAACTCAGTCCAGTGTGTTTGTCCGGGAAAGGTATCCCTCTTCTGTTGAAAGGTAAGAATGTGATTCAGCTGTTCAATTGGGCATTCTATTATATCGTGTTTCCTTCTCCTGATATCTGAACATTTCCTTGTTAATAGGGAGTACAAAATTCTGAGCATGCTGGATTTCACCAGCAAAAGGAAGCGAATGTCAGTAATTGTGCGGGATGAAGATGGGCAAATATTTCTTCTATGCAAAGGTGCTGACAGGTCAGCGACACAATTCTTGATTATATCTCCCCTTCAATAGGAAAAAGAAGAGAAGTTGCTTGGTTTCTAACTTTTAACTCTCTGATCATTTGCATTATCCTTTGGTTAATATATACAGCATTATATTTGAGCGGCTATCAAAGAATGGGAAAATGTATGAAGAAATGACTTCTAAACATTTGAATGAATATGGAGAAGCTGGGTTGCGTACATTGGCACTTGCTTACAGAAAGCTGGAGGAGTCTGAGTACTCTGCTTGGAACAATGAATTTCAGAAAGCAAAAGCATCCATGGGAGCTGATAGAGAAACTGTGCTTGAACAAGTATCGGATATGATTGAGAGAGAGTTGATTCTTGTTGGTGCTACTGCTGTTGAAGACAAATTGCAAAAAGGAGTATGCGCATTGAACTCTTTATCTTATCTTGTTTATAACATCTCCTTGAAAATCAATTTTTAACTTGAATTTCTTTTGCTTTTGATTAGGTGCCCCAGTGCATAGATAAACTTGCACAAGCTGGTCTCAAACTTTGGGTTCTTACAGGAGATAAGATGGAAACTGCAATAAACATAGGGTTTGTCTCTAATCAATAATTAGGCATAACATTTTTCCAAGTTCATGTTTCTCAAATTGGACAAAATCTAAGATGATTTATTATAACAAAAGATGTAATTTTGTTTCATGATTCAGGTATGCATGTAGTTTACTGCGACAGGGCATGAAGAGGATCTGTATATCAACGGCTACCTCAGACACATTAGCCCAAGATAGCAAAGAGGTATATATTTTGCTTAAAAAGTGTAGGTGCTTTTGTTTTTTGGAGATTAGTTTCATTTTAGGTTAGACCTTTTTGTTGTTTGCCAATGAACAGGCTGTGAAAGAGAACATTCTCAATCAAATTACTAATGCCTCGAGAATGGTCAAGTTAGAGAAAGATCCTCATGCTGCATTTGCACTGATTATTGATGGGAAAACTTTAAGCTATGCTTTAGAGGATGATATGAAGCTTCTTTTCTTGGGATTAGCAGTCGACTGTGCATCTGTTATATGTTGTCGTGTTTCTCCTAGACAAAAGGCAATGGTAAGGTTTAGGTTTACTTATCCTAAGATTTTCATTTGTCAGTTTCAAGACCACACAAATCTTTCTCTTGTTTATTTTCCGCGCACTACTCACAATCTTTCATTTTGATCGTTACTTTTTTAATCAGGTGACAAGGTTAGTGAAAGAAGGAACCGGAAAAACCACCTTAGCAATTGGTGATGGTGCAAATGATGTCGGTATGATTCAAGAAGCTGATATTGGGGTTGGGATCAGTGGGGTTGAAGGTATGCAGGTTGGTGCCATATCTGACTGAGTCCTTTTTATTTAATAACGTCTTTATAATTATTTTCATTGACATTAAAATGTTCACATCCTGTTTTCTGCTGTTAGAAACAATGTATATTTCTGTATTTACAATAAATCTCATTAACTGTTTGTAGGCTGTAATGGCTAGTGACTTTTCTATCGCTCAGTTTCGGTTCTTGGAGAGACTTTTGGTTGTTCATGGGCATTGGTGCTACAAGAGGATTGCTCAGATGGTAGTAAACATGTGCTTATCATATGTTTTTGATTTTTTATGTTAATACCTGCATCTCTCCACTAAAATTAACTTGCTCAATACTTGCAAGATTTATAAATACAACAAATTGGAAGGTGGTTGTATTCGGTAAAAGTTTTTCTTACAAAGGTTCTTTTTTTGGCATTAGGTTTGCTATTTCTTCTACAAAAATATTGCATTTGGTCTCACCTTGTTTTACTTCGAGGCATTTACGGGCTTCTCTGGGCAATCAATGTACGATGATTGGTACATGCTATCATTCAACGTCATTCTTACCTCATTGCCAGTCATTTCACTTGGAGTATTTGAACAAGATGTGTCATCTGAGGTCTGCCTACAGGTTAGTTCTATTAGTTTTTACTTTAGAAAGTATGTGTACGTTTTCAGGTAACCCTTCTATTATACTTATTGATCATCTCTTCTACAGTTCCCTGCATTGTATCAGCAAGGACCGAAAAACTTGTTCTTTGACTGGTACAGAATATTGGGGTGGATGGGCAACGGTGTCTATTCCTCTCTCATAATCTTTTTCCTCAACATTATCATATTCTATGACCAAGCTTTTCGTCCTGGAGGCCAGACGGCTGACATGACTGTCATGGGAACCGCCATGTTCACTTGCATCATATGGGCCGTGAACTGCCAAATTGCACTCACAATGAGTCACTTTACATGGATCCAACACCTCTTGGTCTGGGGCAGCATAGCAATGTGGTATCTGTTTCTCTTGCTTTATGGCATGATGTCTCCGACTTACTCAGGCAATGCATTCAAGATTTTGATTGAAGCTCTCGGCCCTGCACCTCTCTTTTGGTCATCGACCCTGTTAGTAACAGCTGCCTGTAATCTCCCTTACCTAGCTCACATATCCTTCCAAAGATGTTTCAATCCCATGGATCACCATATTATCCAAGAAATTAAATACTACAAGAAAGATCTCGAGGATCAACGCATGTGGACAAGAGAACGATCCAAAGCAAGACAAGAAACTAAGATCGGATTCACAGCTAGGGTGGATGCCAAGATCAGGCAATTAAGAGGGAGACTTCATAAGAAGCAGACATCCATCATCATTCAAAACGCAGCAGACTCTACGTTGTGACATACTTATCAATTTTGATTTATTATTTTTTTTCTCTTAAATTTTTTTTAGGCTTTCTCACAGTTTGCAGTCTTATATAGGAGCCGCTCTTTCTGTTTCTTTCTTGGCCATTTGTTTATTCAGTTAAGTGGGGTCGCTTAAAGTCCCATTCATTATAGAGAGAAAAACGTTGGAGTTGTTGTATGTACTATGTACAATATCTTACAAAATTTGAAGAGTTAACAACTTGTGAAATATAGTTGATACCTATATCTACATCTGGCTGTTTCTTTTCCTTTTCTGGTTTCTATTGTATTTGTATAATACGTTGTATTTATTATTTAATGGCAAAAAAATAATGCATCCAAAGGTTATATATAAATATATCTATTCTTTGTTAATGATTTTGTGATATGCCTCTTCTAGAGGTTCTCTGACAAAAGTCTTGTTGTGTAAAAACAGACCTACGACTTAGATCATCAATTCGTTTGACTAAGATTGTTTGAAATTGTTAAAAGTGGTAAATTTATAGTATTAATGGGTTTGGAGAAATCATTCAAAGCCTGAAATGAACTAACAAAGTTGGTATTATCTAGTGTTGTTTTTGCTTGTTTTGTTCTATTATAGTATATATGACTAACACATAATTTAGTTCAGTATATGCACTGAAACTGAAAGTAGATTACCTTATTTGACTTGAGGATATTATATCATATCTACTGCTGCCTCATGATTTTTCTTGTAATATTAATTTTTTAAAAAAATTAAAAATATTATAAAAAATTAAAAAAATCAGAAAAAAAAAATTAAAAATATTTTTTTTTACTTTTTTTTTTTCTTTTTCCTTTTCTTTTCTTTTTTTTTTCTTTATTTTTTCTTCTTCTTTCTTCTTCGTTTTTCTTCTTTTTCCTTGTGGTCAGATTCGACCACCATTACTAAAATTAAAGCTCAACCTTTCCATTAACCTCTCCATTAGGGTTTCAAAAGCTCAACCTTTTCCCACCAATTCCTTCTCTCTCCTTCTCTTTCACCTCTTCTCTTCACTCCCTCACTATAACCACTCCTCACTTTCAGAAACCCATTACAGAGACCTCTTATTCACCACCATTGATAAAAAGCCCTGGGCTTTTTCCTCTTCCACCAAATGGGTCTCCCCTAAATTCAGACCCATTATTCTCAACCCCGAGTTGTTCGTACGAGTCCTCCGTTGTTCTCATCAAAGACCCAGAATCGCTTTGAGATTATTCAGATGGGTTTTGGGTCAATCTGAATTTCAATACTCAGAATTTGCTTTTTGTGCTATACTTGAAATTCTTGCTCAGAATGGTATGATGAGCTCGGCTTATTCGGTTATGGAAAGAGCGGTTAGTGTTAATATGATTGGAATTGTTGATGTTTTGATTAATGGTGGTCGAATCTGACCACAAGGAAAAAGAAGAAAAACGAAGAAGAAAGAAGAAGAAGAAAAGGAAAAAGAAAAAAAAAAAGAAAAGGAAAAAGAAAAAAAAAAAGTAAAAAAAAATATTTTTAATTTTTTTTTCTGATTTTTTTAATTTTTTATAATATTTTTAATTTTTTTAAAAAATTAATATTACGTAATTAACTAAAATTTGCCACGTGTACAAGTGTGTACGCGTGGACATGTCGCACTTTAACTATGATTTTTGGACAAGCAGAAAGAAACGGAGTCAGTAGCTTACCAAAATTTGAGTTTTGGTGGTTAACTGTCACAAACCCAAAAGTTTGGGGGGTTTAGCCGCCAATATCCCTTTGTTCTATTATAGTATATATGACTAACACATAATTTAGTTCAGTATATGCACTGAAACTGAAAGTAGATTACCTTATTTGACTTGAGGATATTATATCATATCTACTGCTGCCTCATGATTTTGATTTGGTTTAGATGTATATATATTTAGAAAAGTAGATGTTGAACTTATTTTTGACTTTAAGATGGATATTCTTCTGGATATATAGGGCTGTTCTTGCTTATTTTAATATGTTTTTTTTTTTTGAATTATATGATAAAGACTTATTTGACTTGAGGGTGAGGATAATAGCTCAGCAGATAGATAGAGTTGGTGGTTCTATTAAAAAGAAAAACTATTTAATGAGTATTAAAGATTTATAATAATTATATATTAATATTAATTGGAGGGCAAAGGAAGAGAGATTATTGGATACTTAGCACATAAACGACAACCTTAATAAAATAAAAAATAAATAAATAGGATTTATCCTCATAATTATGGCCCATGTGGAGTTTTGTCACTTTAATTTTTTTACGAAATTTCTTCTTGAATTATAAAAAATTTTGTAAATATCCTTTTGTAGTTATATTCACTTCAATTTATTACACAATTTATTGATATAACACTAACAAAAAGATAATTTAACTCAAGTTTAGACAAAAAGTATATACATAATAGCAGTGTAATAATGAATTATGAAAATATATATGTAGATTCTTAAAGTTAATATTTGTATATTTAATATCAATAATTTAGATTTCAAATAATTTAAAGATGTTAAATAATTTTTTGTACTAAAATTATACTTATAATTTATAGTCACATAATTAAAATATTAAAAAATAAATAAAATTTAACTAGAGGAGATATTTATAACATTTTATTTATTTCGTGAAAAATTTTTAATATGAAGAAAAGTTTAGAGGACAAGACACTACAATAGTAATCTTATTTATTTTCAAAAAACACATAAACGACAACAAAAATAAGAAAACGACAAAAGAAATAAAGTAACGTGTTTGTATGGGAACTGAGAGTGGGGAGGATGGGACTGGCAGTAAATACTAAATTAGACGATAATCCCTCTCTCTAATAATCTGGAATATTAATTTTACCGTCTCTGTCACCTCAATTTAATATATTAATCACAATAAAGAAAAAAGAAGCTCCTTTAATTTATTTTATTTTTTAAATTTTAAATTTTAATTAATAACTTATTCTTCTTTCCATAAAAAGGCTAGAACAAAATTCCGGTTTTCTTGGTCTAAACGGCGAGGTAGAGAGAGAGAGAGAAAGATGACGATGCCTTTGGTTTCTTCTTCTTCTTCTTCTCACTATGACCTAAATTCCTAGAGAGAGAAAGTTGACGATCTTTCCTAATATGCCCCCAAACCCACCTTTTCTTCTTCATCTGATATATCTACACATACCAATTCTTCGAGTGCCGGTCAATCCTTGAGCTACGGCCATCGGAATTTTCTGAACAATCTTCCTAGGGCTGCCTAGGGTTATCTTTTGTGGACTACTTCAGTTTGATCGTGATCTTTGATTTTCTTATTTTCCTATGGATGCTCGAGTTGGAGGAAAGTTTCGACTCGGCCGGAAGATCGGTAGTGGATCGTTTGGAGAGATCTATCTCGGTTTGTTCATTTTAATCTTCTTCTTCTTTCCTTTTCTGATTTTCCTTCTGTATTCGTATTTTGTTTTGATTATTATTCGTTACTTCGTTTCCCCCCTTAATTGTTTAGGTACTAATATTCAAACGAATGAAGAGGTTGCGATAAAGCTTGTAAGTAATTCTTTTCTTTCTATTTTGTTCAATTCAATTTATTGTTTTTTCGTTTTCGAAATTAGAGTGTTGATTCCAGATTCTGTTTTTAGGAATTTGGCTTCCGATTGACATAGCTTTTGATTATTATTTTTTTTCTGTGGTATGGGGTTATTAGTAATAGTTCGTTCCAAATTGCTGTTGATGACTTGAATTTGGTAGGTTATAAAAGGTTTTGTGAAGTATCAATCATGATTCAAGTTCACCTTGGCCTAGAACACTGTTATACACATTAGGGGTTTTTATCGCTCTTCCAATATATTAGTTTTCTTGGAATACATAGTTTTAGAGTGATATATTTTATTAACTGTGCTTCGAAATCTGTTTTTTTGGTGCTTTAAAGCATGAATGTTGTCGCATTTTACTTTTCTACTTTGATGATCTTTATCATGGTAGACGTTTCCTTTTAATTCTTGAAAACTGAGTGTATGTATTCGTTTATTTGTTTACCTTTTATTTGGCGCTTGCTCATATAATGATATGAGAATGTAAATTATGACCTCATAGTGATTATATCCATAATTCTCTTTTTGTGCAGGAAAATATCAAGACGAAACATCCTCAATTGCTATATGAATCAAAGCTGTACAAAATATTACAGGGAGGAAGTAATGGCCCTTACCCTTTTCTTTGCCTTTGTTTAGATAATGGCTTTATGCTGCTGTGCTCATGCGGCAGATATATTTGTTGTCTGACCATTTCTTAACAATTGCAGCTGGAATTCCAAACGTAAGATGGTTTGGGACTGAAGGAGAGTACAATGTTCTGGTGATGGATTTACTGGGACCTAGTCTTGAGGATTTATTCAACTTCTGCAGTAGGAAATTATCTTTGAAGACTGTTCTCATGCTTGCGGATCAGATGGTATTAATGAATATATAGTGCAATTTCTTCTTGCCTTTACGTTTTAACCCTTCTGTTTCTTTTATTAATAATTGGTTTATGTTAGATCAACCGTGTGGAATTTGTTCATTCAAAATCATTTCTACATCGAGATATCAAGCCTGATAATTTTCTCATGGGTTTAGGGAGGCGTGCAAATCAGGTATTTTGGAATTTTAATTAAAATTTAGTTCCTTTTGTTGTAATAGTATATGAATGCATGACTATAAACTCTCTCCTTTGTTAGGTCTATGTCATTGACTTTGGTCTTGCTAAGAAGTATAGAGATAGTTCAACTCATCAACATATTCCTTACAGGTTAGCATTTACAATATTTAAATGTTTAATATTCTATTATCTCTTCTCTATTGGCCTCATTTTCTATTTTCAATTATTTCGAAAGTTTTTATTGCTATTTTCACAAAGTACTGACCCTTGTATAATTGCAGAGAAAATAAGAATTTGACAGGAACTGCTAGATATGCTAGTATGAATACTCACCTTGGCATTGGTAAGCCAATTATTTTTTACCCTTGCAATCATGTGCATGTAGTCTGTCTACTAGATTTACTTGTAGTTATCCAACAACTAACTTTTTTTAGCCTCATTGTTACCTGATTGATATTGGATTTTTTTTTTTTTTTCCATTCTTCTTCTGTACAGAGCAAAGCCGAAGGGATGATTTAGAATCACTTGGTTACGTTCTTATGTATTTTTTGAGAGGAAGGTGAATATTCTTGCTCCTTACTGTTCTGTTTTCTTAACGAGTTCTTTTCTAGTTTCTATTGTTATGACCTATTTCTTTATCAGTCTTCCATGGCAGGGATTGAAAGCAGGAACTAAGAAACAGAAGTATGAGAAGATCAGTGAGAAGAAAGTTCAAACTTCAATTGAGGTATCATGGTGTTAGAATGGGAATATGTTGATTGGCATTAAATTGTATGTCTTGGAATCTTACTGATCCTTCGTTCTTTCTTCTTTAGGCCTTATGTCGTGGCTATCCTACAGAATTTGCATCTTACTTCCACTATTGTCGGTCTCTACGGTTTGATGATAAGCCAGACTATGCCTATTTAAAGAGACTCTTTCGTGATCTTTTCATTCGTGAAGGTAGTCTTCTAATTTTTGTTATTCAGGACATCTAATTTTCTACCTTAGCAGTATCCACACCCAGCTTCCATTTTTCACTTTTATACATTCTTTATGTATATATACTTTTGGTACAGGTTTTCAGTTTGATTATGTTTTCGATTGGACCATCTTGAAATACCAGCAATCCCAAATTGCCACTCCCCCCAGTCGTACTGTTGTAAGTCACTACTGTATTTTGTTGGTTGCTAGTGCTCTGGTATATATAAATTACCGCGGGACAAATCTTAAATTTTTCATTACCATTCTTCTGTAGGTTACTGGTGCGGGGCCAAGTTCTGGCATACCTCCAGCTATCGCAAGTGCTGATAATAGACACGCTGGTATTACTGTCGTGCAGTTTATTTATACATTTAATGTTGTACATAGTTAGAATCAGAATGCTTGTTCTTTATGTTGCTATCTATTCATATCTATTCATACAAAATACTAACGTTTAGTAATCTTTTGCTTATTTTCACGAAGGCTTGGAAGACGGTAGATCTGCAGGTTGGGCATCTGGAGATCCCTCTCGTAGGAGACACTCTGGTCCCATGGTAAATACTGGAAGCTTGTTGAGACAAAAAAGTCCGGTTGCAAATGATCCAGCCATGTCAAAAGATGCAATGGTAAGTGCTGTTTTATCTGCTTTCAAGAGTTTTGCCTTTTATGTCTTTGCCGAGGTTATTCATAACGTCAATGCAATGCAACAGTCGGGACTTAGTTTCCTGTCATTTCACTAGCGTCATTGTAGTTCAATTGCTTCCCCTTATGGCACGATCATCATCTAATTTCTGAGAGAACTAAAACTGTGTTTGTTCACTTACGTTATTCATTGTGCTCAAGCTGGAACTTAATCAGCTTGTTTATCCTGCTTAAACTCGTGCAGTTATCAAGCTCACAATTCATGCGCTCAAGTGGGTCATCAAGGAGGCCTGTCATCTCTAGCAGCCGTGATCCAGGGATGATCACCAACGAGTCAGATGTTTCACGCCCTCAAACCACTGATGCAAGCGCAGGCACACTACGTAAAATTCCAAGCGGGCAGAGAAGTTCACCTATTGTGTCATCGGAGCAGAACCGTACATCTTCTTCAAGAAATGTTTCGAACACAAAGAACTTAGAGTCCACTCTTAGAGGCATGGAGAGCCTGAATTTTAACAACGATGAGAGGGTTCAGTATTAGGAGCAGTCACTCTCAAATCGATATCCGTCCCTCTCTCCCCACTGTAAATTTTTAAAAATGGTATACATCCATCCAATCCATTATCACGCACTTGGAGTTGAATTTGCTTTGTTCTAGTCTACAATGTTTGTAGGGGGAGCTTCAACAACGCTGGGGTTTGTTTTTTCAATCACTGTAACAAAGCACGCAAATAAAAGAAAATTCAGAAGCAGAAGTGGATGCCCTAAAATCCTACCCTACTTACCACCCAGGTAAAACTGAGAAAAAAAGAAAAGTAAAAAAAAAAGGCTTTTGTTAATACATTTTGAGTTATATTCAACCTCGTTTCATTTTGTTCTTTTTTTTTTTAACTTCTTTTATGTCACGTATGTTCTTTCTTTGTTCATCAACCATTATAAGCTATGTTTGTGGTGAAACAAAAATAGCTGTAAACTGTAAGTAAATCAATATTCCTATTCCTGATGCATATTCAATTTAAGTTGTGCATGATTGCTTGTTTGTTACTATTTTTGTTTTACTGGCTCCCTCTCTTATTAATTAATTCTAAATATTAAACAATAAATCCCTATTTTTAACAACTTTTTTAATAAATATTATATGATCTGGGTACACTGCTATGATGTTGAATATATATCCTACTGCATATTTTAATGCACAAGTGTGAACAGGTTGTGAATGCAGTTTTTTATTAAAGGATTTTATGAATGAATTTGGGAGCCTCAAAATATGTAGATGATTTTTTTTTTTTGGAGAGAAAATATGTAGATGAATTTAAATTGTATAGATGTTGATACGTTTATGAATAAATGAATAAACACCAGATATAATTTTTGATACATTTTACTTTTCTTTTTTCTTTTTAATAAAAATATGAAAAATGTAAGAAAATGTACAAATATCATTTTCCTTTTTAACTTTTCCTAATAAATAAAATGATTGCCTTTAAATATTATATTGTAAGTCTTACAAAAAGAAAATGAAATTTTAGAGTTCCAATTTATTTATATTATAGTTTTTTTATTCATGTTAAGTAAGGAGCGATGATACTAAAAAAAATATGAAAAGGTGAATATTTATTTATAGATGTAGAGAAATATTTAGGGCACACACATCACATACTTGAAAATAGTACTATGAAGAGTTATTTTGTTGGCACATTCTTTATTTTGTTCAGTATTTAGAAGATTTTTTTTCTGTTTTTCATTATTGTATAAATTGTAGATATTTAAGATTATTAGTAAATTATCAAAAAAAATAATAGTTTAAAGTAGGGTG
The DNA here is from genome assembly GCF_029168945.1 of Cannabis sativa. NCBI lineage: Eukaryota > Viridiplantae > Streptophyta > Magnoliopsida > Rosales > Cannabaceae > Cannabis > Cannabis sativa. The sequence goes on from NC_083601.1 coordinate 41,913,553, forward strand.
ATTTTACAATGCACTTTTTAAAAAGGATGCACAGATATACTACTTGTTTCAGCATCAAGAAGAATTTTTTAGTCCAAATTTTTTATATTTGTATACGTTATAGTTATTTAAAATATCTTATAAAATTTTAAAAAATTCAGAATAATTACCATATAGAGAGTAATGTTCAAATAGTGTATTTCACACGCATATAAAATAAAATAGTCACGCGTACAACACACTCTTTGAAGTCTGTTTTCAACGTGTTAAATTTTTTTAAATTTCTTAAAATTTTGCAGGATGTCTTAAATAATTATAACGTACATGAACATAAGAAAAAATTTAACTAAAAACAAATAGGGACCTTTTTAAGGGTGTGCATGGTAGAATTTTTTAATAATTTATAATATTAAAATTTTATATTTAAATATTTTTGGGTGATTCTACAATGCACCCCCTTAAAAAAAAATGTACTGATGCACCTCTACTTGTTTCGGCATCCAAAAAAAAATTTAGTCTAATTTTTTTCATATTCATGTACGTTATACTATTTAAGGTATTCTACAAAATTTTGAAAGATTCAGAATAATTTACAATATAGAAAACAATGTTTAAATAGTTTATTTTTACACGCGTATAAAATAAAATAGTTTCGCGTGCAACACACTGCTTGAACGCAATTTTCGGTGTGTTAAACTTTTGTGAATTTTTTAAAATTTTGTAGGATGTCTTAAATATATCGATATATATTTTAAGGGGGTGTATTATAAAATTTCACAATATTTTTTTCATACGTGATGGCCTTTTTTTTTCTTATATGCATAAATATTTGAATAAAGTTTAAATTTACAGAAATTTCTAAATTATATATATACGATTAAAATAAATTAAAAAACTTTTTTCTTTATTTTTTTTAATAAAATGATCGAAATTTTTATTGATAATAATTAAGAAGTCACAAAAATGTGTTAGTCATCTTACAAGGAAGGACATAATTCTAAATAATTTTATTTTTTAATTGTAGTGTACAGTAAAATACAATAAAACCAAACATACATTTGGAAAGATTGATAACTAGAATTCAAAATTCTTATAAACAACCTTCTGAAATTCCTAAAATCAACTTAATAAAGAAAGAGGAAAATAGAGTTACGAACCAAAAAAGAAAAAACATTTAAAAAAGAAGAAAACTCCTATATCTCTTTTTGTTTTTTTTTTTGGTTCTGAAAAACAACTCCTACATATAAAGTGAATTAAAAGTAGAGATTTGACATTTGCTACTGTTTGCTTCACTTTAAATAAAAAAGTCGAAGATATGTATTATTAAATAAAATAATATGTAAATAAATATTTAAATTTAAATTTTTACGGTAATAATATTTAAATTATTATTTTTTTTAAAAATTAATTTAAATATATTAATAAAAAAATAATAGTAGATAATAACTTGACATATAATAGTTAATTAAGTATTATTATCATAAAAAATTAAACTTAAATATTTATTTAAAAATAATTAAAAAAAAAATTAATTATTGCTTCTCAAGCAGTTAGGAGGCACCAATGAAATATGATTTGTGACAAATGAAATTAATTTAGTAAAAGATATATATATTTATATATAATATAAAGAAATCTCACAACGAAATGAATCTCAAAACTCTATAATGTAAAAGATAATGAAAATTATTCTACCGGATTTAAATATCAATAATAAGTGAGTTTACGGTTTACCATTTTCTCTTCAACCAAACTTAGAACGAAACACTCAAACACAATATAGGACAAAAATTAGATAACCTTTGCTCATTATGCTAAGATTCCAATATTGTTGTTTCTTTAGAAAATCACATATAAAAATCATTGTATTGTATGTATCATAGTTTAAGAATTAATTTGTATTAGTTTAGATTTGAATAAGTGGATATGATAAATAAGAGTTTAATGGTTATTATGGTAACAGTGATGATGATTAGTTGTTGATTTAGTATACGAGAATAGTTTAGTTTTAAAAAGAGAATTGTGTGTAAAGAAGCAGTAAGCTTTTATTGATTTAGCTTTGGCTTTTTGGTGTTGTATTACAATTTAGAACTCTTATGCCTATTTATAGTTGCTGCCTTTCAAGCATTTGAAGTTACAATTATTTTCTTTAGATTTTTCTATGGATTTTATCCATACACTTCTACATATTTTTAAGCATGTATAATTAGAAAATTTTAGATTAAAATTTTCAAAAAAAATGCTTTTATTCTATTCTATTTTTCATATTTAGAAAATTCTAAAAATATTTTACAATTATCTAAAAAAAATTAAAGTAAATTTTTCTATAAATGTGTAAAAAAAAATTAGACTTAATTGAGCATTGTAAAAATGTGTTACAATTTTTAATAATATCATAATCATTCATCTTCCATTTCCTTCAATGGATATAAATATATAGTAAATCCATTTGAGTAGTTGAAGAGAATGGCAGTAAGGTGTGATGGTACGGCAGTGGAGGAGGAGGTTTTCTTTTTTATATTTTATCAGAGCAATTAAAAATCTTATTAACTGCGGCACAGCCGAAAAGAGATCAAACCAGTTAATCTTCTTCCTAACACAACAATTATTGAAAAAATAAATTAATGCAAAATAAATCGAAAGTATTCTAATTAAAATAATTAAAGTTTCCTCTTAATAATAATTTTGGGTAAGTCTATAGTATATTCTTTTAAAATAGTATTTTGTAGATTTTTTATTTATTTTGATATTGAAAATAATTTTTTTATTTATTTTTTTAATTATGTATGTAATAGTTATTTAAGATCATCTATATATTTTAAGAAATGTTTTAATTATTTATAATACTACAAATAAAATTTAAATATTTTATTATATGTAAAATTATTTTATCTTATACACGTGATAAGTAATTATTTAAACTTTATATTATTTAAATTTTTTTAAATATTTATAAATAATCTTAAACAAGTAGATTATAAAAAAAATAAATTAATTTGTTTAGATACTAAAAATGACAAAAATTCTACCAAAATATTATTGTAGACTAATGATTTTTTTTAAAACCCTTAAAAAAATTTAGATAATAGATGAGTTGACATTTTCTGGAAGGGACTGCGATTGCAAGTTGGGATTATGTTATCGAGCATCCATGTGCGCAAATGCACATATGGTGACATGACACGTGGGAATTCTCTATTTTATATAACCTTTTCATTTTATTTTATTATTATTTTTAAGAAAACATGGGAATTATTCATTTTAATAACTGGGTAGATATCTTTCAAAAGGGTAAGACTTCTCCAAAAAATAATAAAAAAATAGATATTTACGTTTTTATTTTTAATAATAGGGGAATTTGAAAAAATTGACCAAGTATTTTAAAAATAAAATACTAAATTTAGAAAATGTGGAAACAATTACAAAAATACGATTTCTTTTAATTAATTATGTAAATAATATTATAAACTAAATTGAAAACTGTTACAAGTTAGAGAATTATTAGAAATTGTTATCCATATATATTTGAAAAAGCAATTTCCAATTTAGTATTTGTCATCTAAGCTAATTAAGTTATTAATTAATCTATAATATATTAATTATTTGTGATAACCGACTACTAGTACTCTATCTACCTCTAATTCCCAGTTGGGTTGTATTAAAATGAGGTCGGTGGATATGATATGATATGAGACCCAAATATTTAATCTTATTATATATTATTATCATCTTCATTATTACATCATTGTTTTGATAAAATCCCCCTATTTGTTAGATCACAAAATTATGTTAATGTTTTAATTTGGTTCATCAAATTCTTAAATACCACTGTTAATAATAATAATAATTTTTATTATTATTTTGCTGTCTCCCATAGTTTATAATAATATTATATTATTCAATCTATTAACCGATATAATATTTTAGACAAAAATGCTGTACAAGATTGTGCATATTGAGATTTTAAATTCTCGATCGTCGATTAAAGTAATAAAATAAAAGTAGCTAAGTTTGGAACATTTTAACGTAAAGAATGAAATGAAATTATATTTGTCTCTATTATTTTATATGTTTTACAACAAGTAATTAAGGTTTTTGTTTGGTATCTCTAGCAACTTTCTGGAACATGAAAAAGTTGGAGTAATATTTTTATTGATGGTAGTTTAAAGAAATTGATTGGTATTTATGAGGGTGATAATTACAAGTGATATTTTTATTGACTTAATTAACACTAATTACCCAAGTGATGTGACATTAATCATCTTTGCCCATTGACTATATGTATGGAGAGGCTTTTGTAATACGTTGGTTTACGTAGTCAGAAATTTTTGGCTGCTAAACCCTATATTATATTTCAAAACTCAAACTGGAAAATTTGGACAACCATTAATTATAATAAGATTTCAACATATATAGCAAATTCAAATTTCTCTTTCCCCCTTAAAAGATAAAAAAGTTTCTAATTTTCTTCTCTTCCAATATTGCAATTATATATATATATATATAAAAAAAAAAAAAATCCACCATTTGGAACAAAAAAATGTCACAACAAACAAACAGAACTTTCAAGTCAATTTTGTACACAATTATTCTTTACTTATTGTTAATTACAATATTTTCTTAATATCTCTTAATTAATCTCTATATCTAAAATGATCAAATATTTTTTAAAATTTTTTTTATAACAATACTCATTATATGTACAATTTTATTTTAAAAAATTATGAATAGTTAATTATATCAAAAATAGAATTCGATCCTAATATTTCAATTACCACTAGCGTGTTAAATAAACTTTAAAACCTATTTTCAATTTTTTTAAAAAAAACTTACATAAAAAAATGTAGATATATAACAAATATTGTCATAAGAAAATTGACAAAATATATCTTTACATATATTTTTTTGAAAACAAAGATTAACTATGGAATATATAAAAAGTTGATAATAGCACTTCTTTTATTTTATTTAGTAAACACAATTTTACAATTTATTTACGCAATCTACATAAATGCTAATATTAGTGATAGTAATATATGCGATGAGATATATATTTATGATTTAGTAAGTGGACCGATATGACTACTGCCAAACTACTCATCATTATTCGTTATAACTTATTTATTATTGTAAATTTGGTAGCAATGGACATTAAAAGTTTTGTAGCAACTATTATTATTATTGGCTAAAAAAATTGTACGTTTAAAAGTATTTTATTTTCATTTAAAAAAAAATATTTATTTTTTCTTTTGTTTTTTAGCCAACAAATAATGATATTTAGTAGACAATAACAGCTTCTTCCAACAAATGAATCGAAATTGTTTCTTGTTGGGAACGCCAAATCCAATCAACTTGTTGAAAATAATATCTCTTGCCTTTTCTTTTATGCTGAAAAATATCTCTTCTCTTTAAACACCAATTTTCTTTTTCTTTCTTTTCATTAGGTTTTAAATTTGATTGCAACTTTAAACTAATTAAGTATGGTTACTAAAATTGTAATAAAATATTTGATGTGTGTGTCTTAGAGAGAGAATAAATAAGAACTTAATTAGTGGTCGAACGAGTAAAGAAAAGAGCTGTTTCATCTCAATTGGACACAATTTTCCATTAATTAAAGAGTAAAATAGATTGAGATTACATTATATGCCTTTAAAAATAACAATAAATAATATAAAACCTGTTTTTAGCCAAACTTGTTTATCAAGAATGTTATTTATTTATTTATGCATTTTTGTGGTCAAACCAAAAAGTATAGAGAATGATCAAAAAAAATTGAACAGGACAAACATCAAAAATGATATAATTGCTATAATTATTATTATTATTATTATCATTATTTGTTCAGATTAGCTTTAAGATCCAACAACAACTAATATAGGATTTTCAATAGAAATTTATTAGAACTTAACAGTTCATAACAATTAACCATGAACTAGAAGAACTCAGACCCAGAAGGTAGAAGGCTAAATATATATATAATTAATTAATTATATACTATATAAATATTAATTAATAGAACAAATTAAAGAAAATGAGAAAAAAAATAAAAATACCGAAATGATCAGCGCCAGCCATAGATGACTTGAGTGTAAGTACTTTTGATCCACCTGAAGCTTTTACGAAAAGAGCCTTTCATCTTTCCCTCAACAGCGTAAGCTTTATACCCAGCCACTCTTTTCTTCCTCTGCAACTCAGGATCGTTCAAGCTCCAGCTCTTCGATGTCGAACCAACACCGCTTTTCACTTTCTTGATCTTCGCTTCGTTTGCCGGTGCCGGAGCCGATGAGCCGGCGTAATTGGCGCTATAGCATCTCAGATCGCGCATACTCGTCGGAGCTGCTCTGTTCCCGTAGTAAACATCCATCTGCATCCCTCCTCCTCCGCCACCATCTCTACACGATCGAGATCTAAAGTTCTCCATTTGTAGAGAGAGAGAGAGAGAGAGAAAGAAAGAAAGAAAAAAAGGTGAGAGGAGGTGTGAAAATGGAGGACAGAGAAGGGTTTTTATTTTTGTTTTTGAGTCTCTTTGCTTTTTTTTTTTTTTTTTCTTGGGGGCGTGAATAATAGGTATGCAACTATTTATCTATTTAATTAATTAATTAATAATATTATAAAATATAAATGTTTTTGGAAGAGCTGAATTTCGTGGGTATACATAGTAATAAAATATAGTTAATTTGATGTGAAAAAAGTTATGAATAATTTGGCCACTGTCACTAATACTATCACTGATGTGGCACGTTTTATATAATTAGAACATTCACAAAAAAAAAATTAAACAACTGTATTAAAAACATGTTATAGCTAATACTCTAAATACTTTTATTTTATTTTTTTTAAAATTTATTATTTATTTTTTATATTCATAAGATATTATTTATTGTTTTAAATATATTTTATTAATTATTTTAAATTTTAATAATTATTTTTATGGGAATTTGTATATATTCCCTTAATATTATATATTTGAAATTAATAAAAAAAAGTAAAAATTTTTAAAAAAATAAGAAAAAAAAAATAGTGATATATATCTTTCATTAATAATAGAGTGAGGAGTTAGAAATTTGTATTAGGAGGTTGTGGAATATTAGATGGCTGCGATTGTTATTGCTGCTTTCTTTGACTCTCTCACCATTCACTTTACATACACGTGGAATTATTGTTACAAGTTGACTGTTACAACTTTTAAGAGAGAGATAGAGAGAGAGAGAGAGAGATCCCATAAAAAATGCAAGGACAAAAGGTATGATAACAAACTAAATGTTTACTAAAACAACCAATAGGGTCTTTCTGGTTTGGTCTGTGCAAAACTAGAACTAGTTCAGATCTTAATCATCAATCCAGATATGATGCATAGAAGTGATAGAATCACAAACTTTGACATGGGAAAATAAAATGAAATTGTGGAGATGGACAGATTGATTTGTAATGAAAAGGGAGGGAACAAAAGGTGTCCAAATAAGTGTGCAGAGATAAAATTTGTCTGTGAAAAATAAGCGGTTGAGACTTGAGACTTGAAAGCTTGTTGAGGGGACCACCTCTCTTATTACAACACTACTACTACTCCTATACTAATAGTACTACTACACTAAATTTTCTTTATCTTTTTTAGACTGGTACAACTGCCCATTGACTACCCCAAGTTTTTTATTTTGGGTATTTGATGCATTGTTGGCTTTGTTGTTGTGACAATGAGAAAATTTGAGTGGTGTTGATTGTGCCATAATCTTCATCTGTTTTTTTAATTATGAATGTATTATCTTTGTTTACCCACCACAGATTTGATAGTTCTTTTTAAAGAATTTTTAGTGTCTTTCTAATTCTCACACTTCATTTTAGTAAATGTCGTAATTTTTTAATTTTTAGTTTTATTAAAGTAAATTATTAATCAAAAGTTTTAATCTGAAATAATTGGTGTACCAATCATATTTTCGTTGACACTCATACGCGCATTTATGATTATCATAAATTTGAGAAAGAAGAACTGAAAAACTAACCATATTTCTTTAGCATTTCAGTCCTTGTATGAAAAACAAATATTGGAAGATGGAAAGTAGGTTGGGGATGGCAATAAAAGCAAATTTAATTTGAAACTTAGAAAAAGAATAAAAAAAGAAAAAATCATGACATCTTAACTTTGTACTAGGCATACTTAAAACTCCAAGATTCAACCATATACGTGTAAACATTTAGTATACTTTTATGATCGAACTAAAACCTAAAATCCACAAGACAGCTTATGCAATTCAAGATATAAAAGAGACTTTTTTGTTGTCGAAGAAGCAGGTATCTTGAGAATCGATTAGATGAAAGCAGATCAGTATGAAAAAAATACATAAGATCCAGAAAAACATATATTTCCATATAAAAAAATTCACCAGAAAAAATAAACATATAATGCAAAGCTTAAATTGGAAACAAAATTTGAAACAATATTGTGCAAAAAAACATATGATTTAAAGTGGTCATATATGATCTTCAAAAATTAAGTTAGGACACTAGTAAATGGGAATATGAGAGATGAGCAATGATAAATAGTAGTTGGTAGATCAGCAAAATGACTTATAGCCCTCTACGTAGAAATAAAAGAGATCTTCTGTGAAGATCAGTAACATTTTGTGGGAGCTCCTCTCGCACGACCACATTGTAGAACTTCTGAATGTCGAACAACATTCTCTCATCGTCCTTGGTCACAAAGTTCATCGGAACACCTTTTCTTCCAAACCTACCACTCCTCCCTATTCGATGAAGGTAGTTTTCAGGCTGAGTAGGCAAATCGTAGTTTATCACAAGAGAGACTTGTTGCACGTCAATGCCACGGGCCAACAGATCAGTGGTAATGAGGACACGAGAGGAGCCGGAACAGAACTCCTGCATGATTATGTCACGAGTGTTTGGGTCAATTTCACCGAGTGTGGGGGAGACACTGTGGTCACGGCCTCTAATCTTGTCAGTAAGCCAGTCCACCTTGCGCCTTGTGTTTACAAAAATGACAGATGATGGCCAGAGTTTCGTGGTGATTGCAAAGTGTTTCGAGCTTCCAGTCTTCCTTCTCAACATTGACATAGAATTGTTTAAGACCTTCAAGGGTGAGTTCATCACGTTTTACAAGAATCCTCACAGGTTGGTTCATAAACTTCCTGGTAATCTCTAGAACTTCAGGTGGCATTGTTGCAGAAAATATACCAACCTGAACCTTTGATGGCAGGAGCTGGAATATATCGTATATCTGGCAAACTGAAAGCCATCTTTGGAGCACAGCAAATATTAAACAAGTGCACATAAGTTACAGAGCACACATACTTATACAGTATTAAATCCAAATATGAAGACTAGAATCAACATTTAAAAAGAGAAAAAAAAACAAACCTGATCCTTAAAACCACAGGAAAGCATCTAATCAGCTTCATCTAACACAAACATCTTATTATAGTCAGGACAAAGTGACTGCCTTCGCGACATGTCAAATACATGACCAGGTCTGCCAACAATAACGTGCACACCAGCTTTAAGGATGTGTTGATCCTCACGAACACTCGTCCCACCCACAAAAGCTTGAACCTTAACACCAAGGTAGTCACCAAGAGCTCGCATTACCTCCTCTATCTGTTGTGCCAGCTCCGTAGTCGAAGCCAAAACCAGAGCTGGGCACTGGACCACATCATAATCGAGTTGCTGCAAAATACCAGAACAAAAGGTTGCAGTTTTTTCAGTTCCACACTGAACCTGTTGAATCACATCAAGTCCCTGACAAAAAGGAACTATTCCTCTTTGCTGGATAGCAGAAGGCTTCTCAAAACCTTTTAAAAAAAATCCAAGATAAAATAATAAAATTCCACCCCAATAGCAACCGCCAACTAAATTGTTCCTTGAAAAATATATATACAAATTCATTAACTGAAACAACTTACAGATTAGCAAGAATATGAATTTGAAAATGTTTGCAACAAAAGATAGGGAAATGTCATATACATGCATATATGAAAGATAAAACAACAAGAAAAGTACCGTAAGCATATATGCCCCTTTGAAGGTTTTCTTTCAAACCCATTATATGAAAAGTTTCAAAGACCTCGTCATATGGTTTGAAGAAATCCCGTCTCTCTGTTGAAAGCCTAATTTAATTAATGTGCAACAAAACTCATTAGCAGGGACATCAGATCATAATTACAATCAGGTGGAAAATGTAACTATTTTGAACACTAAGAAAAAGATTATGGCGAGCGAGAACATACAACTCGGTCATTTTAGCATCGTATTGGCAAGTATCAAATTGAGATCCTTCTGGAGCCAAACCAGCCATAGCTGCATAAGTGGGAGAACTTTAGTATCTCTGGTTTCAAAGATTATAAATGAGGCAGGAAGAAAGATGTGCAATTCAAACGCTTGCTAGGGGATTTACAGAAATCTCGTTAAGGGAAAATAAGACAGCACAAATACAGGAAAAAATATCCTATGTAGGAGCGGAAAATAATCTATGGTAGTAGTGATCTGACCATGTTTATAACTTCATATCTACCCATATTTCCATATTTTAAATAATCCTTGCTGAAGCAATAGTCCTAATTTTTCAGCTGATTGTGAAATATAGTACCAAACAAATTAAATTACCCCATATACACAATTATCGTTCTAGCTTGACTAAATCTTTATCAAATTTATTCAAAAGATAGGCTTAAATAATTGTTCCTAGGCCACCTCTGAAAGCAAATGAGAATCCCTAACAAATTGTGACCATTTTCACCAAATCTATTTTCTAATTTTAATTTTATAGTAGACACCTAATTATGCAAACACCTGTGCTCCACATCTCAAAAGAAAAAATATGACACTTTCAGTAAACCAATGTGTATCCTCTCTAAAATTGAAATTACATGGGCATTCACAAAATATATAATTTCAAGAAAAATGTGAAGAAGAGCTAGTACAGGGAAAATTCCACGCAAAACAGACACACTATTGCCCTCCCTACAACAAGCAACCTTTTCAAAATGAAATGAGAAAACATAAGAAAAAAATGTGATAAAAGAGCCAAGCTTGCAGATCAAACAATTATGAATACAAGTATTAAACTCCTGTTTTAATTTCTGGAGAAAATAACATAGAAGACAGTTTATCTGCTTGCAGTGAATAAATACTATGCCACATTGCCCACTCCTCCACATAACAATGAAAACAAAAGACAAAGACATGAGACATCTATTATTATATTTCTAAAAGAAAAATGTAACAGAAGAGCCAAGCTTGCAGATCAAACAACTATGAATACAAGTATTAAACTCCTGTTTTAATTTTTGGAGAAGATAACATAGAAGACAGTGTCTATCTACTTGAAATGGATAAATACCATGCAAACAAACACACTACCCAATCCTCCACAAAACAATCAAACCTTTTAGAAATCTAATTTGAAATCAAAAGCCACGAACATAAGTCATCTATTATTATATTTGTAAAAGAAAAATGTGACAGAAGAGCCAAGCTTGCAGATCAAATGATTATTAATACAAGAATTAAACTCCTGTTTTGATTTCTGGAGAAGATAACATAGAAGACATTGTTTATCTGCTTGTAGTGTATAAATACTATGCCGATAAACACATTGCCCACTCCTCCACACAACAATCAATACTTTAAAAAAGTATTTTGAAAACAAAAGGCAGGAACATGAGACATCTATTATTATATTTGTAAAAGGAAAATGTGACAGAAGAGCCAAGCTTGCAGATCAAACAATTATGAATGCAAGTATTAAACTCCTGTTTTGATTTCTGGAGAAGATAACATAGAAGACAGTGTTTATCTGCTTGTAGTGAATAAATACTATGCCGATAAACACATTGCCCACTCCTCCACACAACAATCAATACTTTAAAAATGTAATTCGAAAACAAAAGGCAAAAACATGAGACATCTATTATTATATTTCTAAAAGGAAAATGTGACAGAAGAGCCAAGCTTGCAGATCAAACAATTATGAATACAAGTATTAAACTCCTGTTTTAATTTCTGGAGAAGATAACATAGAAGACAGTGTCTATCTGCTTGAAATGAATGGATAAATACCACGCAAACAAACACATTGCCCACTCCTCCGCAAAAGAATTAAACCTTCTAGAAATTAATTCGAAAACAAAAGCCAGGAACATAAAACATCTATTATTATATTTGTAAAAGAAAAATGTGACAGAAGAGCCAAGCTTGCAGATCAAACAATTATGAATACAAGTATTAAACTCCTGTTTTTATTTCTGGAGAAGATAACATAGAAGACAGTGTTTATCTGCTTGTAGTGTATAAATACTATGCCGATAAACACATTGCCCACTCCTCCACAAAACAATCAATACTTTAGAAATGTATTTCGAAAACAAATGGCAGCAACATGAGACATCTATTATTATATTTCTAAAAGGAAAATGTGACAGAAGAGCCAAGCTTGCAGATCAAACAATTATGAATACAAGTATTAAACTCCTGTTTCAATTTCTGGAGAAGATAACATAGAAGACAGTGTCTATTTGCTTGAAATGGATAAATATTACGCAAACAAACACATTGCCCACTCCTCCACATAACAATCAATCCTTTTAGAAATGTAATTCGAAAACAAAAGCCACGAACATAAGACATCTATTTTATATTTGTAAAAGAACAATGTGACAGAAGAGCCAAGCTTGCAGATCAAACAATTATGAATACAAGTATTAAACTCCTGTTTTTATTTCTGGAGAAGATAACATAGAAGACAGTGTTTATCGGCTTGTAGTGTATAAATACTGTGCCTATAAACACATAGCCCACTCCTCCACAAAACAATCAATACTTTAAAAATGTATTTTGAAAACAAACGGCAGGAACATGAGACATCTATTATTATATTTCTAAAAGGAAAATGTGACAGAAGAGCCAAGCTTGCAGATCAAACAATTATGAATACAAGTATTAAACTCCTGTTTTAATTTCTGGAGAAGATAACATAGAAGACAGTGTCTATCTGCTTGAAATGGATAAATACCACGCAAACAAACACATTGTCCACTCCTCCAATAAACAATCAATCCTTTTAGAAATGTAATTCGAAAACAAAAGCCAGGAAGTAGGAACATAAGACATCAATTTTATACTTGTAAAAGAATAATGTGACAGAAGAGCCAAGCTTGCAGATCAAACAATTATGAATACAAGTATTAAAATCCCGTGTTAATGTATCGAGAAGATAACATAGAAGACAGTTTATCTGCTTGAAGTGGATAAACACCATGCAAACAAACACATTGCCCACCCCTCCACAAAACAATCAATCCTTCTAAAAATGTCATTTGAAAATAAAAGCCATTAACCAGAAACATCTATTATTACATCTAAAGTAAAATGTGACGAACAAAGCTTGCAAATGAAACAAATATGAGGTATATGTCTATCCGCTGCATTGAATGTTTCCTCACACACACACACAAAAAAAAAAATACACAATGTATTGCACTTATTATTGAAAAGAAAAAAAAAAAACATATGAAATACCCCAAACAACTGACTCTGATTTTAGGTATAATCAATAAGGAAACTTGTTATATATAATATAAATACATATACATTAAACCAAACAAAAAACGGGGAAATGACGTGCTCACAAAGCCCTCTAATCCATTGTTTTCGGATTTTATGGTACCTCACAGTTTGAATCATTTGATGCTATGATGGTTTTGGTTAGGTTTTGTTTGAATTTGTTCTTCCCCGGTGAAAAGCAAGTGAAAAAAATAATTTAAGAATGATTTCGGACTGAGTATCTGCTTATCTGAAAATAACTATACATAAACAAATAGATCTCAAACAAAACTCAACCAAACCCATTCTAGCATCAAATGATTCAAACTGTGAGGTACCATCAAATCCGAAAACAACAAAAAAACAGTAAGAAATTACTTCGACGTGCAGCTGTGATATAAATAAGTTGATACAAACTTTCGAAACATATATACATACATATAGTTACAAATGTAAGGATACCTGCGAGCTGTAGATTCCGTATCGAAAGTAGAGAGATATATAGCGAAAATAGTAGGAAGATATAGCTAGGGTTTTCTAAAACTCCTCGGATCTGGGCCCGTGGAGTTGAAGGGAGGTCAATGTTGAAATAAGAGACGTTTATATTCAAACTTTCCTCTCCTAAGCTAAACCCTTTTGTCTTCATTTGTAGCCAATATTAAAAAAAAAAAATAATAATGTTAATTAGTATTTTTAGCTCTGTACTTTAACATATACTAAATTATGTATTCTAAATTTTGAAAAGCGTTAAAAGTTTCACTGAATTATTGAAATTATTAGATTTAAAGACTTTGTCTAATTTTAGTAAGAAAAGTCTTACATCGATGAAAGTTCGGGGATATAATTTGGCACATGTTAAAGTTCAAGGGGCATAATTTGGTAAATATCAAAGTCTAAGGAGCATGATTTAGTACATGGACAATCACTGAATCAGTAAAATTGAATGAAATAGGATAAAAGTCCTTAAATCCAACAATTTCAATAGTTCAGGAGAATTTTTAACGACCAAAAAAGTTTAAAGGACATGATTTAATACATGTCAAAGTTCAAGAGGCAAAAATCCTAATTAGCAAAAAACAAAATAATAATAAAATAAGTTTAACACTATCTTGTGCTAATTTGAGTACTTATTTTAACATTATTTTCATAATTTGTATTTGTATATACCACCAGAAGCTCTTCCTCGCTTTATCTTTCTCTTTTGAATTTGTATTTATTTGAGACATTAGATGGTGGTGGAGGATATGGTTTTTCAGCCAAAATATGATTACCGATGGGTTATCGATGGTTTTGTGTGTGCACTGCTATTTTTATACACAAACAGAAATCCTCAATAACGTATTGATAAATGTCATCAATATACTATCGATAAATGCCATCGATAACCTATCGATATATGTCAAATTGACAAAACTGTGTTCACAAATATAAATCATCGATAAACTGTCGATAACCTATCGACAAGCACGTTTTGGCCAACAAGTATCATAGCCACAACTATCCAAGGTATGAAACAAACACAAATCCAATAAAAAAAAATAAACACGAATATGAAGATGAAGGTGAAATCTGGTGAGCATCTAGGTGGGTTCAGAGACGAGGTCGCCTTCTCAGTATGGACGACGCTCACAAACGAAGACGGAGATGGAGGTTTGGGGCCTTTGGGTTTTTTGGACGCTTGAGTGCTATGGAGGTCCGAGTCCTGGGCCTCTGGGTTTTGTCTGGGTTTATGGGTAGATGAGGAGGTTTAGTAGTGAAGGAAAGGAGGTTTGGTGGTGGTGGTTGGTGGTCTTGGTGCCTGGGTCTGGGTAGTCTCAGTGGTGCGAGGAAGAGGAAGAGAGAGCGAGGAAGAGAAAGAGACAAAGAGAGAAGGAAATGAAAAAGATGGTATTTTGGGTAGAAATTGAAAACAAAGTATTTAATTGTATAAATTAATTAAGAATCTAAATTTTATTAGAGGGTATTTATTTAAGCATATAAAATAAAATTTCCTAATAAAAATCCATAACTAAGTTACTACTAATTGCCTGAACCACACCCATTGTGTCTAGCATGATATTACTCTACAAGATATTGTTAGTTTTGAAGTTTATAGATGTGTTAAATAATTATAACGTAAACGACTTTAAAAAAAATTAAAATAAAAAATTCTATCATATACTAAAACATATTGGATTACATCAGTGAACTCTCATTGATAAATCCAGGTAAGAAAGTCCATTGTTAAAGCATCCCTTATATATTCCAAAAACAAGAAAATATGATAGCTCATTGTTCCAAAAATAGAAATTTGACTATTTTCATTAAAGTGTGGGACTAGTACTAGGGCTGAAAATTTTGAGCGGGTTTGACCCGAACCCGAGTAACCCGCCCGAACCCGAAAAAAATTTTATTTAAAAAAGTTTCGGGCGGGTTGGGTTCAACCCGGTACCCTTCGGGTGGGTTGGCGGGTTGAGATTTTAGAGGTACCGGGTTTCGGGTTGAACCCGCGAACCCGATTTATAAATATATTATATATATTTTTTTTATTACTATCTTTATATATATAATATGGATTTTAGATTTTTCTGGACTATGGATATTAGATATGGATGTATTTTGAAATATTTTAGTTTTCACTTTTATCATGATTCATGAACATGAATATGAAGTTTGATTTGAATCTTTGATAAATAGGTTGTTTGTTTGTTGGTTGGATTGATTAATGCATTTTTTCTTCAATAGTAGATACTATGAACAAATTGTTATATTATATATGCTTAATTTAATAAATAAAAAAAATTAAAAAAATTAATTATTTCAATAAAAAATTAATTTTTTTAAAGAGTTGACCGAATTGACTGAATTGACCGGGTCAACCCGCCAACCCGCTAAACCCGACCAACCGAAACCTGCCAACCCGTGACCCGCCAACCCGCCAACCCGTGCCCTATTCGGGTCCGGGTTCGGTTTCAATTTTTTGAACCCGAAACCCGCCAACCCGAAACCCGATAAACCCGCCCGATGTTCAGCCCTAACTAGTACTCCTATCAACAACAACAATAATAATGATAGTGGGACTAGTGCATTTAATTGCTGGTATCTTAAAAAATTAGATACACAAAAGAGTAGAGAATATCTGTTAATGAAATCTAAGCAATAGAGCTTGTGCGAAAGAAATACAAGTGAGGTTCTCTCAAGTATAGCAGCAATTACGAATAGAGCCACAATTAAAACGGTTGAAATGACAACAGTTTTAAAATGACAATTAACTTTTAAAAACGACAATAATCAAGGTAAACGACGATAATTACTAAAAATATCCAACAAAGAAATTTACTTTGACAAATAGATGGAAAGAAAAGAAGAGTAGTAGGTAGAAGCAAGATTTTAGTCAAAATCCTAAAAGGTAGGCGCGGCATCTGCTTAGCCCAGCTAATAAAAGCCCAGCTAAGCCCAGCCCAGCCCAATTTCTCGTCTCCCTCTCTCTCACACATCTCCTCTTTTCTCTTTCTCTTTCTCCTACCTTCAATATCATATTAGTATTTATTTTTATTCTTATTTTAACTAAAAATAGATTAAAAGGAAGAACAATCGAATCAGTGCGCGATCTGTGATTCTGTATAGATCACTGAACCCTAAGGAAAAGCCTTACCTATCTCCCGTCTAACCAAACAATTCTCATTTCTCTTATCTTCGAATTCATCATTGAGCTTCAATTGAGTTTATTTTGATCTATACCATACGAAATATGGCTTATGCTTCCCGTATTATCAGTCACTCCAAAAAGGTATCTCTTTTTCGTATTGTTATGTTAAATATGGATTTACGTGTAGTCTCTCTTTGCTGTAATTTTATTGCATCTGATGCTGGATTCGTACTTTCGTATTGAACTATTCGTTTTACTTGGACCCTACTTGATTTTGGGTTTTGTCCCCACTTTTTTTTTGCTGGGTAGATTAGGATTGCCCAAATTTGAATCTTGAACCTAATATTTTATTATTCTGGATTTTGAAAGTTGTATTATATTACTTCAATGTTCATTTTTATGTTAAATGATAGAAATGTGTGTTTGTGATTAATTTTTGTCAGCATAAAAGATCATGGGTTCGAACAATGGACGTGGGTTTAGTTCCTTGATTATGAGATTATGCTAAAATTCAGTGGTGTTGCCTTTTGTTTCTGTCCGTTTTTGTTTGGCACTTGTAGATATAGTGACTTATAGTTGAACTGTCATTTGCAGAATTATAGTGTTTAGGTTTTTTATTTGAATTATGTTAATTGGAACAGGGTTTTTTGAATGTTTCTTCGCGCTATGATTTTATTTGTATGCTAAAAAATATTGATCATCATTAATTGTATTAGCAGTTAAGAAATGCCCCAAACTTGCTGAGGCACGAGCAAGCTCTCCTAGTTCGTTGCTTTTCTTTCAGTGGTCAACCTTCTGTCGGTAAAAGAGATGGTACGCTTATTTGTTGTTAAGAGCTGATTATCATTTTTCAATGTTCATAACAAGTATTAAGATAAGTTTCACTGTGGTTAAGCAATTGTGTAAATATTGTTATGCACAAGCTGCAGATGGTAGTGACATTTTGCTGGGTTCTCAGTTCTGTTTTCAAGGAAAATTCATGTTGCAAAATGACTGCTTTGCTGCTTTCGCATTGAATTCATTCAAAATATTGACTTGCTTATTCATTCATGGTTTTGTTTTAATCTCAGAGATACGGAGGTTTAACTGCCATGGTTATGTGACTTCAGAAGGAGACGGAGTTACTAAATCTTTCATCACTGTAAGTTCTGTCTTAGTGGCGTTAGTAGGAAATAAAATTCGCAGTGGTTGCAGTCTGTTTTGCATTATTTTTTACCTAATAAAATGACCTAAAAATCTGATAGAGCTCACAAAGCTTAGCTTGTGTCTTGTAGAAGTCATTGTTTGGTGCCCCTCAGGGTAGGGATTTCTCTACCACCGCAGTGAAAGGTGGAAATTCAATTGCTGGACTGGGATTAAACAAACTTTCAGTGTAAGTTGTCTGAGTTTTTTCTCTCTCCTTTCGTTTTCCCTCTCCATGCCTTAATACTGATTTATTTATTAGCAGTTCACAGGTGCTATTAAGGAGAGGCTTTTCATCATCTGGTACTTATCCAAGATTCTTTTATCTTTTTATCTTTTTCTGTGCATTATAATGATGTTTCCCAATTATCCCCTAATTTCGGTCATGAACAAGTAAATTTTTCCCAGCTTTCAAACTCATCTCCTAGATTTAAATTTGTTACAATAAACCTCTACATCATCATCCAAAACCAATGACGTAGTGTTCAGTCAGATCTGGTCATGCTATATATTATCTTGGAAAAATACAACTTATCAATATTTTTTTATTTCTTTCAGGCCTTCCGCCTCACCAAGAGATAGGAATGCCATCCCTTTCACCTACAATGACAGAGGTTTTTATCTTTCTGTTGGTTTTTTTACTTATTATCTCCATTTTGTCCTTCTAAGCACTACTTTTATTGTCTGTAGGGTAATATAGCAAGGTGGTTAAAGAAGGAGGGTGAGAAAGTTTCTCCAGGTGAAGTACTTTGTGAAGTTGAAACTGTAAGTTGTAGCTCTCTCTCTCTCACACACAAACACACACGCGCACACATTTGCTGAAATGCTGATTGAATGTTAGCTTACATATTACTCTTGATCGATTCAATTTTTCTGTAGGATAAAGCTACAGTTGAGATGGAATGCATGGAAGAAGGTTATCTTGCCAAGATAGTGCGCGGTGATGGGGCCAAAGAAATTAAAGTTGGAGAGGTATTAATGATATTTGGCTGTAGGGAACATGCATGATTATATTAATCATTTATCTTTCCTTCCTTGTGTGGTTGGTTGATGTTTTAGAAGGCCAATGAATTAGACTTATAGCAGACAAAGTCAGCTTCACAACCTCAGCCATTATTTGTAAAGAAAATTCATGGAAAAACAAGTTTATTTGTAGTTGCTTCTATTTGACATTCAATGCTTGCTTATAGGTTATTGCTATAACTGTGGAAGAGGAGGAGGACATTTCCAAGTTTAAGGATTATACCCCTTCGGCACCAGATGCCAGTTCTGCTGCAGATACTGGACCATCCGTCTCCACTCCACCCCAGAAAGAGGTGGCTAAAGAACCAGTTGCTTCTCCCGAGCCTAAGGTTTCGAAGCCCAGTGAAGCTTCTGCCGAAGATCGTGTTTTTGCCAGTCCACTTGCAAGAAATTTGGCCGAGGAAAATAAAGTATGTTATGTGAAATGTTAATGACTTTTTTTTTTTTTGTTTCAAGTCAATCATAAACAGTTAGAGATGCCTCTTGTTCATAACTTGTGCTTTGTTTGCGTTATTCTAGGTGTCACTTTCAAGTATCAAAGGAACAGGTCCTGATGGACGTATTGTCAAAGCTGATATTGAAGATTACTTGGGTATTAATGTCTTTTTTAACCATTATTGATCTTCATTTGGTTAATGATTATTTGTAAATTTTCTTAATTGTATTGGTCTCTCTTCAATTTTTCTGTATAGTGAAGTTAGATTAATGCCAGAGTTTAATATACCAATTTTATTCAATGGTGTAGCTTCTCGCAGCAAAGAGGCACCTGCCAAGGCTAAGCATGCAGCACCTGCAGATGTAGATTACACTGACATTCCTCACTCTCAAATACGAAAGGTAGTTTCTAAACTCATAGTTATTCTCACTATTGTGTTGTAAATAATCTAACTATTTTCCAATCCAGGATGATTAGATTCTCTTATATTGGCCTGCACTCTATGGACCATATTTCTTGAATTTTAATTGTTTTAATTTCTGAACTTATTCTCTGATATAATTTGACAGGTCACAGCTTCACGTTTATTATTCGCAAAGCAAACTATTCCTCATTATTATTTGACAGTAGATTCATGTGTTGATAACCTTATGGAGTAAGCAAACTATTCTGCATTAACATTTATTCTTCCGAAGTTAAGCTGTGATTAAATGTCTTGTGCTTAGTAAAAGCTGCTCTTCTTGCAGGTTACGTGGGCAGCTCAATACATTACAAGAAGCATCAGGTGGAAAGCGGATATCTGTTAATGACCTTGTACTAAAGGTATTGGATTTATCCATTTTCTTTTGTAACATTAGATGTTGGGCAACTAATTAGTAATGAAAATTTTCTCTAATTGAATATCAATAAATTATGAGATAGTTTGAAACAATTCATGGTTAGAGAATTGAATGAAACAAAACTCATGCTTGCTTAAGATGAGGGGTGAAGCATCTCTCTGGTCAAAACTGATTCTGCTTTCATTTCCAACACAATGTATTTACAAACTGTACCTTGTGCATGCTGCCAACAAGAACTTTCAGCCCTTTCTTTTCTTCCTTTCCTTGCTAAGTAATGTAATGTATTTAAGTATATGTATATCATTTATTTTCTGTTTACTCTTCAGATTTAACTCCTATGTAATTATTGCTGCAGGCTGCTGCGTTGGCCCTTCGTAAAGTTCCTCAATGCAATAGTTCATGGACTGACGAATGTATCCGCCAGTAAGAATACATTTATATGAAAGTTGTGTTTTCATATCATGTTTCAGCAAAACCTTATTCCTTCTCTTTGTTTTAGGTTTCATAATGTGAATATCAATGTCGCAGTGCAGACAGAAAAAGGACTTTTTACCCCTGTTATCCGGGTATGTTTGGGAGTTGGCTCTGTTACATCTTGATAAAATGTATCTTGTTATTATTCATTATCTGTTTAACTTGCTCTACTCGCATTTAACTTGCAGGATGCAGACAAGAAAGGTCTGTCCACCATAGCTGATGAGGTCAAGCAGTTGGCTCAAAAAGCAAAAGATGGCGGCCTAAAACCTGCAGATTATGAGGTAAGAAGAATATTTTGCCCCAACTTCAATGCAAAAGTTGTGATTACATCAATTTACATGTACAGTATTTATCCTCTTGTGCAGGGAGGTACATTTACAGTCTCAAATCTGGGAGGTCCCTTCGGTATCAAGCAATTCTGTGCCATCATCAACCCTCCTCAATCAGGCATTCTTGCAATTGGATCTGGTAAGCCTAATCCTAGACATCGTCTTTTTGTTTAGAGTGGATATTTTCTCCTTGGATTTGACATTTTTTGCCCTTTTGTTTGAGCACAGCTGAGAAGAGAGTTGTGCCTAGTTCCGGGCCTGAACAATACAAGTTTGCTTCCTTCATGTCTGCAACACTAAGTTGCGATCATCGCGTTATTGATGGTAAGTTTTTCAAGTAGTTCACCTAGATATGTGGACAGTTCATCTCCTCTTTTTAATGTTTACCAAGTAAATAATTACCTGCTGTGTTTTTCTCAGGTGCGGTTGGTGCAGAGTGGCTAAAAGCATTCAAAGGCTACATCGAGAACCCCGAGTCAATGTTGCTCTAAAACTGGAGGCTAATCTTCAAATAATTTTTTTTCCTTCCCAATTTCTTGCATAAATTAACGAGGGATTTAAATTAAGTCCCATTTGTTCATCTCCGAGTTCCAAAATGAGATTCGACTAATTTTGCATTGGCGATAAACATTTCTTCATCCTTGGGTAGTATCTGTTCCAAGCTTCTCTTCTTTTTCTTTTTTTGCAATAATTGGGGTTGATTGAGGCTTTGAATTTTGCTCATGTAGAGTGCTGAACCCCCTTGTATATGAGCAGACACTAGATTTTGTCCCGTATTCATTCTCTGGGATCGTTGTGAATATTTGGAAAATTTTGTTTTCCTGTTACTATTACTGGCATCCAATACTTGCAATTGAAAGTTGGTACTTAACTACTTAGTTAGGTCGCACCTCACAATATTTAGATGGGAAGATATTGAAAACAAACTAGGGTTCACTACATTTTAATCTTTCCAAAATTGAGAGCAAAAAGGTCTTCAAAATAAACAAAGACCACCCTTGATAAAACAAGTTGTATATTTTCACATGACAATATTTATACTAAACAAAACGCACAATAAATTTGACACTTGTTTTGCAATTAACTGCATTCCAAACAATAATGCCAAATTTAAGAAAACTTAACTGATGAACTTGGCGAGGAAGAATGGACATATCCTCAAGATTTGACAACAGTTGCTAATAAGAAAAATTATTGTAAATGTCAAAGAAGAAAGATATAAATTATAAATAATTATAGGTAAACTGATGAAATATTATAAGTATTTGAACTATAAATAGAAGCTGGCTTTGTGAGTTGTTAATTCGAATATTTGAATACTATCACCACGATTCTTGATTGAAAAAACGTTCGAATGTATCATATATCGTCTCCTGTTTAGTATGAGAACTTAAATCAAACTCCCCAAAGTGAGAATTTAATGCATTTTAATGAAAGTAACACTTTTCCAAATGTGGAAGAAATAGATGTAACATTCATCACCAAGGATTTAATGCATTTATCTAGAAAGGGGTAGGAAGAAATTAAATACAAGTTACTGGCTCAAAATCTATACTCTATCCCTCCCTTGAGTCTCTATAGACACCACCCACCTTCCATTAAGCTCTATCTCTAACAATGGAGAAATGCTAAACGGTTACTATAATTCAATATTAAGTCTTACGATCTCACATATTTTACTTTAATAAAAATTATAAAAAATTACTAACTAATTATAGTACGCCACCTCATAGTAGTATTAAGCACTTTAATGCCCCATAGAAATTCTCCTAACAAACAATGGCATAGCCTACCATCCTGAAGAATTACAAAATAAGTTTGAAAGTAAACGACTATTCCCCTTTGTTTCTTTAATACGCATTTGGGCTCATACTATTTCATGAACCCTACAATCTTTGAGAGGCAAAAGTGGTACATCATATCGTCATCTCCTCCAGCTTAATCCTGGAGATCACCAGGGAACCCATAACTTACCCACTATTCACCTGTAGCTCCAAAGGAGTGCCATTTTTAAAGTCAAGTTCCAAATGTCACCATAGGGACTTGAATTCCAGAAGGCAACAATGAGGGACTTATGAAGAAGCGTCCCAATCACTACACCATGCACTCGGAAAATAGCAGATTGTTACTAGGTCATTAAGAAATTGAACCATGACCTCATAGGAGCAAACTATGACCTGACCATTCGACCTAACAAAACACTTTCTTTTAATAACTTTAGTCTACTAATGTTGGTCCCTAATGTCCTGCCATGTTAGAATGTTCTAGAATATATTTAATTCCTGAATAAGTTTTCTGATACAGATATAACAGACAATATTATTCACCTGCTCAATTCGCTCAACTGGGGATCATCTTTGGGCATCAGTCCAGTCACTGACTGACTAACTTCAAAGACATGCAACAATCCAAAGCTTGGTACTCTGAATGCCATAACAAAACACATACTAAAGATGTCCCTAATGTTATATAAATATTCACTCAACTCCTAACTATGAGAATATTTTTAAGTTCAACAAAGGAATCCCAAGAACTAATATTATTTATTGTATATTTGATTTCGAATATTTCTTTCTTCGTGCTACGGTGATTAACAAGGAAGAGTAGAGAAAGGTAACTACAAAAATACTCTTCCGGAGAATATTTCAAATAAGCACCAGCTAGTACTAACTCCTAAACTGAAGTGGACTGACATGAACTCACCAGACCCCTAAATCAGGCTAGACCAAGTCATTTGAGCAATATAGCACTTGACTGAACAAACACTGTTCAGGAGCTTCTAGATTGCAGGATTGATGAAAAATTAAAATGTTATAGCATTACAGGTTAGGAAAGAATACATGTATGTAACAAATTTCAAAGCTCCCCAGGTTTTTAATTGACAATTTTATATTCGAGTTAAAGCATAATGTATAGTTCATTTCAAGCCAAAGTTTTCAAACTAAAGCTTGATCAATGTAATATAATGTCATACACACCCAGACAAGATTTAACACTAAAGAACACTTACTAGACATAATGTATTGGAAACCTAGTACTGACTACTAACAGCCACAGAATAACAGAACAATGATTAATTATCTAACACACAAGAAACTCATGCTATCATGTATTTTTGAGAACACATATCTAAAATGAAAATGCCCACAAAACAAATAAAAACAATCTATGCAAAAGCAATTGGTAAGCAGTAAGCACAACGATTACAGTGGGTATTAATCAATAAATACATTTAGAAAGAACGTACTATCCACAAGATCAAATCAATTTCCATTATTTATTATCCGAAACAATTCGAAGAGCCAACTATAGATTAAACAAAACTATAATCAAAGCATGTGACTCCCATGCCGAGCTATTCAACAATAAAGTAATTCCAGTTCAAAACAGTATCATTATCATAGAATAAAGTCCATTCTTAAAATTTTTCAATGGACCGAACCTACCTAAAAGATCAAAATTGGAAGATTAAACAAACAATTTGAGTGACACTCACAAGAACCCTTCTCAAATAGGCACATATCGCTTGACCGCCTGTTTCGCCGTCAAAGCTACCCCGACCAAAGCCCCACCAACCGCGCCCGCCACTGCCGCCGACCTAACGCCCCTCGCCGCCCGATACAGCGCACCAGTACCGAGACCCGCCGCCACACTATTCCAAACATCATCAGTATCCCTCAATGTAACGATACCGCTCTCCAAACCCGCAAATAGCAACCCGATCACACCCAATCGGTTTCCCCAAACCCGTCCCGAATGTCCCGACGCATTTAGAATCCGATTGATACGGAGCTTCATGGTGTCACTGGACTCAAACGATTTAACTCCAGTCACAAGGCCAGTTCCAGCGCCACCAACGGCACCGGCGAGGTAAGTGCAACCAGTATAGAAGGTGAGATTCTCGCCCCAAGATCGACGCTGGCGACGTGCTTCTTCGACGAAGAGAAACTCGGGGGAAGTCGGGAGCTGATAGAGGTTTCTGCTAGGTACCTGGAGGTCCTGGTAGGGGTTGTAGAGACGAGGCTTGGAAAGATCTCGTTCGTGATCAGAGGAAGAGATTGAGCCAGCCATGGCAGGAATCGTAGCTCGTTTTCTGATCTAGGGTTTTAGATTGCTTCTGGTACGGGAAAGAGAGACCCGCAAGAGCGATCCACCACAACGTTGGGAAAACAAAGAGAAATATTTTTAATTTCTTTTTTTTTTTTCTTTAGATTTGAGAATATATTAAATAAGAAAAGGAATATATTCTGAAGTGGAGAAGATGGATCCCTCTATCTGTGGCGGCGCACTGCGCAAAAGTTTCATATGCAATGCAACGTGTCGTTTTGGCGGGTAAACGACAAATGAAGTCGCTGTCGTTTCGTATATTTTTTTTTTTTTTTGATGAAGTCGTTTTGTATACTTTAAATTTAAAAAACGACAATATTAGATAATAAGAAACTACAACGATAGTTACAGTTCTAGAGATTATTACTGTGTTTTTAATCTTCAGTATTTAAAAGTGAGAATAAAATATATTTTTTTAAATTATTTTTAAATTTTTCTTACTAAAAAAATCAATAGCTAATTGTAGATTAGCCAAACGTGGTCGATGTATGTATTTAACCAAAGGATTCTCCAGAAAAAGATGTAACGGAAAAGCATAATGAGAGCTACTGTAGCTCCAACCATTGTACTCTCACCTCCATTTTCTAACTTAATCACCACCGTCACTCGATCGCAAACTCACACTTATCCGACGGCCTTAAAATGTTTGAATCATAACAAAGTCTCTCTTGAAGACCACTACCAAAGAAATGCCACCAAATACTGGGACAATTTCTACAAACGCCACCAAGACAAAGTTTTTTTCTCTCTTTATACATTTATCTTCTGTTTTTCTCTTCTGGGTTCTGTTTAATTTTGTAAATTTTTGCAGTTCTTCAAGGATAGACATTACTTGGAGAAGGATTGGAGATATTACTTTGCAGAAGATGAAGTCTGCTCAAATGAAAAGGTCGTTTTAGAGGTAGTTATTTGACCTTTTGGAGTTAGTTTATTATATTATATGATTTTGCTTTTGAACGAAGTCCAGTTTGATATTTTTGAAAATGGCAGGTTGGATGTGGGTCTGGAAGTACCCTCTTTCCCCTTATGGCTGCATTTCCCAATATTTATGTTCATGCCTGTGATCTCTCACCTCATGCAATTGAGCTTGTTAAGGTTTGTTTGTAGCTTTTCTCTGTTATTATGATCATCTTAGTGTTACAATTGCAAATACTTTGTTAATGTTCTTTTGTTTCTATCATCCAAACTGACCTTAAACATATTAATTATCAAGCAATCATTACTTATGATCATCTTATGTGTTGTTATTTCTCAGATTGACCGGCTGAGTATGCTAATTGCTACCTTTTCTCTAATGAGTGCAGTCAAATGTGAATTTCATAGAAGACAGGGTTAATGCAATTGTCTGTGATGTTACACTTGAGTCTCTTTGTGAGAAAATTGACCCCTTTTCAGTTGATGTTGTTACATTGGTAAGACCAAGTAGTTAATTACAAGCAAAATTACATGAAACGTTATGCTGTCTATGAGGGAGTGGGTAAACTGCGTATATGAACACTAAAGATTATCCACAGGTTTTCATGTTATCTGCAGTTTCTCCAAGTAAAATGCCTTTGATATTGGAGAACATCAAAACAGTGATAAAGGTACCTGTTATGGGTTCAAATATTTGCCCAGTAAGTTTATTATACTTTCCTAAAATTTAAATGCTACATGGCTTTTAATTCTTGCAGCCCAATGGTTATGTTCTATTACGAGATTATGCTGCTGGAGATTTTGCTCAAGTGAGTGTTCTAATGCATATTTACATCCACCATTGCTCTTGGAGATGATAATCTCTTTCTAATTTTGCATGATTAATCTGTACAAGAAAATGATAGGGAAAAATACACCTAATATTAGAGAAGAAGAGAAGAAGAATCAAAGGATGGAAGTCTGATAACCTATTAATTTCAATTAGTCCCCTCTCTATCATGGTTATCTATTTAGTAAATCTTTTGTTGGGTTTTAAGACTTGAAGCTCTTTTCTCAGCCAGTAAGCTAATGTGAAATCAACATCCTATTACTTAGAGATGGTTAGTTTTGATTCATAAGTACACAAAAGGGAGGAAGAAAAAACAAAGGCTCAGAAGAAAAAGAAAGATTTTTCTTTCTTTCAGTGACTTGAATTTCATCACTTTGGTGGGTTTCAAGTTTCAACTTTGTCTATTTCTTATATGCCCCTCAATATCTTAGGTCAAGTTACAGAAAAAGGATAGGATGATCGGTGAGGACTTTTATGTTCGAGGAGATGGTACTGTAAGTATTTTGCACTTTCTGGCAAATGTTTTTCGTATAACTATAAATATCTTTTGTGTATCATTTTATAACAGCTTTTTATTTATGTTCATCAGTGCTCATTCTACTTCTCTGAAGATTTTTTGTCAACATTGTTTCTAAGAGCTGGCTTTCACACTGTGGATATGAACACATACTGCAGAGAGGTTTACAATCGTTCTCGGAATGTTACGATGAACAGGTATTTCCCGTTACATGTTCTTGCTTCTAAGGAGAATTAACTATTCTTCTTTCATACAAATTTCTGAACTCTCAAACTCTCTAGTTAAATTCTCTTTACAAGGCCAGACATTTAGGATGCTGGCTGCATACCGTATGCCTAAGATATTTTGAGTTCTTATTTTGTTTCAATACTATTTTTTCACTCTTGATACTTTCTGTATGACAAATATAAACTTGTAACCACTGTAAGGATGGATTTCACTAGTTCAAATCTTCACTCTTCTTAAAGCTTTCCTTCAAAAATGGCTTTGCTTTCCACTTTGTTCTTTTCCTTATTCTTGATTGTAAACTCTATCCACAGGCGTTGGATACGCGGGGTATTTAAAAGCATTTGATTTATAGAACTGGCAATGCAGTACAGTACTACAGTTCAAGGCTTCAATATCCCACAACTAGGTAACTCTTTTTTTGCCAATGGATCAAGTAACCACCTATTTGTCCCCTCAGGAAGCCAGGTTTAAGGCAAAATTCTTTGAGACAGTCATATTCATATAGATTTCGAACGAAGCAACTTATGAATTAACAATATGTTTTCACTTTGCTATAAGTGAGTGATTGAAATTAGTTTGCTCCACTTGCTCCTGGCAGATTCAGAAGACAGATTCAACTTACTTCACGAAGGGAAATAGTTACTCCAACTAGCTTGTATTGACTAATATTGTAGGCTAGCTCACCATATTTTGTATGTTGTCAAGCAACTACGGTAGATATTTATTTATGATTGAAACAAATGATTAATGGAAGGCATTGGTTAATAAGATATTTATTTACTTGATTTTCTAATTGTTGTCATCTTACAATTGTCAAGTCTTTTTGTTTATAAGCTTTATTGTTACTATAATTGTAAGATATTTGTCTGTTTTATTGTTCCTTGGTGGACCAAAAACTGAGAGAGAATGTTCATTCAGATTATTTATCTCACGATCTTATAGACTTTACACACTAATACATATAACAAGTTTTTAAGTTTTACAATTAGTCTTCTTCTTGCTATAACAAACAGCCCCCCTCTGAACACTTTTCCCAATGAGGGTCAGTGTCTTCAGTTTCAACGTTAATATCACTAGTAATTGCTTCCATCCTCCATTCCAAGGTTACGCAAACGATTTAGCTCTGGTAACACGACCGAACCAAGGTCAGGTCTATCTCTCTTCCTCATCTCACAGCACTGCAGTGCCAGTTTTGCGAAGGACAAAGCCTCTTCAACAGGCCAATTCTTAACTAAGGGGTCAAGAACTTCAGCGAAAGTACCTTGCTCAATGGACTCTTCAACCTGATAGGACAGACCAATGGGAGGCCTTGCTGTGATTATCTGTAGAAGCATAACTCCCAATGAGTACACATCTGATTTCACACCCAATAGTCCTGTTTGTTGATACTCCGGATCAATGTAGCAAAATGTACCAGCTGCTGCTGTCTGGTGATATTGTGTGACAGTGTTAGCTACAGATGCAGGAACAAGCTTGGCCAGGCCTACGTCACTGATTTTGCTTACATAGTTTCGGTCTAACAGGATGTTTCCCGGTTTGAGGTCACGGTGGACCAGTGGCTCTGGCTTTCTTTGATGAAGGAAGAGAAGAGCAGTGGTGATTTCCGCTGCGATTCTGAAGCGATCTCTCCATGGAATGGGGCGAGTGTAGTCTTTGCAGAACAACCTGTCGTCTAAGCTACCATTGTCCATGTACTCATAGACAAGGCACCCGTATTCAGGGCAAGCACCTACTAGGAGAACCATGTTTGGATGCCTTATGCTGCTCAGAACCTCAACCTGCAAGTAAAATATAGATTTTGCTATTCTTTTTTTTCTTTCTAAAATGAATAAAAAAAACTGCCTTTCTTTTTCAGTTACCTCTTGTTGGAACTGGACTAGTCCTTGAGATATATCTGGCCTCAAGATCTTAATAGCAACAGCAGTGTGATCAAGAAATCCTTTATAAACAGGTCCATAACCGCCTTCACCAATCTTTCTATCAGGGTTGAAGTAATCTGTTGCAGTTTCAATCTCTTTTATGCCATATCTCCTATATTGGACACCACCCTGCATAGAGTTTATCTCCTCTGCCTCCAGGTTGGATTTTGCTTCAGCAAATTTTCTCTTCTGAGTTTCTATGTCTGCTATCCGTTCTGCAATGTGAGCCGCTTCAGTGGCAGCCTTGGTCTTCTGCCTTTCCATCTCTGCCAAAGCAGTTTCAGTCTCTTCTGCCATCTTGGCTTCATGTAGGCTACGCTCATTCAATGGCTTCAATTGAACTTCATCGGCCTGAAAGCCCCAAGTGAAAGGTTTTAGAATCATATTTAGTTTTATAACATAATAATCATCTATGAATATCAGCATACCCTTTGTTTGGCTTCTTTAGCTTCATCACGAAGTGAGTTGTAAATATCCATAGTTTGCTTTAATTGAAGGTTTAGTGTATGCATCTCAACTTCCAATTCATCCTATCAAATGAGTAATGCCATGAACTTGAATGAAATGCTGTTTTATTATAGAATAAGAAAAAATTAGCCCTTATGTTATGTCACCATTACATTTTCACGACACTTACAGGTGTTACAAAAGAGTCGCCTGAACTCTCCAAGCTTGTAAACGAGTCCAAACTCCTAGAGGTGGTTGATGATTGGAAACTATGCAACGGTGAATTGAAGCTGTGTGTGCCTGTGTAATCAGTACTAACAAATGATGGGGCGCTTTTATGCACCGATAAATTCGTTTGGACTGTTGATGATGCATCAACCCTGCTGTTTGGCTTGCTTCTATTACTCTTGTCCACAGATAATTGTCCAGAACCAGAAGTAATCAGATTCCCAAGACTTCAGCATAGCAAGCAAAAGTCAATATAAACTTGTTTAGTGCCACCATATGTTATGCATTGTATGTAAGGAAGTAATTTTACCTGGCATTATTGGATCCTTCATTATTTTTGGGTGTTTTGGTTTGAGTTGCTGCTCTCACAGAAGTAGGTTTCCCTTTTGATATAACGTATACAGAACAGAATTGTGGTGCAGTTTTGAGTAAGCTAGTGGGCACATCTGCTTCTTTAAATTTCCTGTTATTTAGAGAAAGAGAGAAATAGAGAATCGAATAAGTAGAGTTATATACAAAACCCCATATGGTTAGGACTAGGAGAGAGAACCTTATAAGAGCATTGTGATTGGAAGCACCAACGACAACGTTGGTGATGTCGTTTTTAACAATGTAATCAACTATTGTACTTGGAACATCAATATCATGAAGGATCACTTCCTTTGCTGTAACCTGAAGTGCACGTTAACATATATATATATATATATATATATATACACACCATATATTAAAAACCTCTCTCTATATATATATTTATAATACATACATATATATATAAGTTATAACTGACCCCTTTTCGAGCACAATATCCAAGTAAAGGAAGAAAGATATGTTGCAACTCATCAGATGAGCGACCTCCTTTGTTACTCGAATTAGTATCTGCATAAATAATTATAATATAATTATACTACAACGTGTGTATAGATATATGTATAGATTTATATAAAGGAAAGGGATACTTACTGGAATGAGTAGTATCATGATTGATTACGTGAACAATAAAACAATTTGATTT
The DNA here is from genome assembly GCF_029168945.1 of Cannabis sativa. NCBI lineage: Eukaryota > Viridiplantae > Streptophyta > Magnoliopsida > Rosales > Cannabaceae > Cannabis > Cannabis sativa. The sequence goes on from NC_083601.1 coordinate 41,945,199, forward strand.
CTTGTGGCCACGCAAAAGATGATCCACTGCCCATTTGACCAGAGATTGGCTAATTTGTTTGTCCCTATTAATGGCGATAACGACGTTCACATTCCCCAACTTCGAGGATGTTCTTGAAAGCGCCATTGACGACCACCACCACCGCCGATGGCCACCAGAGAATATATATCACTTCTTATTTAATTAATATCATAATATGTTAATGCAAAAATAATAATAATAATAATAAAATGAAAAAATAGCTAGCATCCATTAACAACTTCATCATCTATCCTTGGTTAATTTGAAACTGTTTTGCTAATTTTGGCAGTAATTATTGTTAATCAATAATGATATTCATAGTAGATATACACATACAAAACATCCTCGCTCTCTGCCTCATTGGAATATAAGTTGTAATTTAGTATATTTAGAAAATGTTACACAGATAATACAGTTATCAGTTATACATACAGATCATCATCTCGTCCATGAAAAACAATTGTAAAAATAAATCTTTGAGGAACTAAGTAGAGTTAATGAATTTTTTTTTTTTACATAATACACTTGGATTTTTTTAAAATTTGTATGATTTATTTATTTACAGTTTAGCTAATTATGATTTTTGTTCACTAAACTTTGACATGTACCAAATAATGTTCCTGAACTTTTAAGGTCGTTAAAAATGACTCCTGAACTATTGAGATTGTTGGATTTAAGTACTTTTGTCTAATTTCATTCAATTTACTATTTCAGTGATTGTTTATGTACTAAATTATGCTCCTAAGACTTTAATATATACCAAATCATGCTCTTCGAACTTTGACATGTATTAAATCATGCCCCTAAATTTTTATCCATGTTAGACTTTTTTACTAAAATTGGACAAAAGTCCTTAAATCCAACAATCTCAATAGTGCAGAGGGCATTTTTAACGACTTTAAAAGTTTAAGGACATGATTTGGTACATGGTAAAGTTCACCAGGTAATAATCCTAATTAGCCTTACAGTTTTATGTTGATTTCATATTGTTACAATATTATATTATTTTTCCAAAACGCAGAAAATATAAAAAATTTATACATTACAAAAAAAAAAATCTATAAAAAAAACGTAAATATTTTATTTTTAATCTTCAAATAAAATATGAAGAAAAATTAATTGGCCATGTTTTAGTAGGTTATGGTGCTATGTTATATATAAACATGGTTTTTTTTTTGAAACAAAAATTGCAACTTTCATTAAAGCAAATCAGCTAACAAAATAGCTTCCAAACCAGAAGGGACAGACCCCCTACTGGAAAAACGATCAGGACAAGAACCAGAAGAACGAGCTAACCAGTTAGCCGCTTGGTTCCCAGATCGTTTAACAAACTGAACTGAAATATCAAAACTAGAAAATGATCGTATAAGAGAAATACAATCCGAAACAATAAGACCAAGAGGAGACAGAATATGGCTCTTGCTATTAATAGCATTAACCAACACAAGACAATCTGACTCCAATAAAACCGCTGTAGGACACAAGCCCTCAACAGTCCTGCTATCTTCCCAACAGGACTTAATCCAACTCAACGCCTCCTTCATGGACAGCGCCTCAGCAACAACAGGATCAATATCTCCTCGGTGTTTGACAGCAGCCGCAGCAACACACAAACCAGCATGATCCCTGGCAATCCAACCCAAACCATGACTCCTTTCTCCAGAATACAGAGCAGCATCACAATTAACCTTCAACTCTCCCAAAGATGGTTTAATCCAGTGCTCAACACCAGCATGAAGCTGACTAGAAGAAGACGAAGCTCCTCCATTACTATTTTGAGCAGATTTCCAAATATCAAGGTAAGTAATTGCAGATGAAACAACTCTTTCCACAGAAATAGCCTTATCATTCCAGACTAGATCATGGTTTTATGTTATATAAATGTATATTTATTTATTTTTTTTACAATTTTAGTAAGACAAGTTTAACATAAATGAAAAATTAGAGATATAAGTTAGTATATATCAAAATTTGAGAGATATAATTTGATACATAATAAAATCTGAGAAGCATAATTTAGTATATAAGTAAAATTGAATAAAATTCTTTAAATATAACAATCTTAATGATTTAGTGAAAATTTTTAACGGTTAAAAAAATTCTGATAGCATAATTTGATACATTGCCAATGTTTATGACAAAAATCAATTATAGCTTTATTGATATATATTAGATTTTTCTACACAAAGGTGTGTGTGCTTCATTCATATATTTTAGCTTTTGAGTCTTCATAGTGTGGACCTCACGTAGTTCAACCTAAATATTTTAGGAAAATTCTATCATATACACATAAAAAAAACAGGGTATAATTCGGGGAAACTTTTAGACAAATCTTTTAAAAAAAACGGTCGTACGTGTTATTGATAAATGAATAATTATAATCTTAATTTTTTATAGTTATATAATGATGTATATCGTAAATATGTAAATTTTAAAGGGTTTAGAATAATTCACATTTTATGATATCAAAAATAAAATTTAATGTGTATTTATTTTTTTAATGTAAATTTATTGTTTCAACAATATTTTTACATAAATGCCATAATAAATAAAATATAATTCAAAATCTTTTAAAATGTCTTCTATATATATAATAATGGCTAAGATGTTTAGCTACAATGCTATCACTCTCTCACACACTATACCGTTTCAATATATTTAATCTTTTGTTTCCAAAAAATATATATTTATTTTTTTTATTCTTTTATTTCTTATAACATAATAAATAAATAATAATTTTAAATAATATAAAAGAAAAATATTGCAATATTGTAAAAGAGTAGAGAAATTGATGGGTGTGTTATGGCTAAGCAACTGAGTTTTTTAAAAAGAGTACTGCCATTAGACTATCTCTAATGTAAGGTGCAAATTTTATTGTAAATTTAACTCAAAAAATAGCTTAATGTTATATTTAGTCCAAATTTTATAATTATACTTCAATGTACAAACTGTAAATTAACCTTCAAACTTCAAAATCAACATAATTATTAATTTTTTTATTGAAATTATATAAAAAATTATTTAAATGAATAAATAATAAAATATTAAAAAACTTTTAATTAGCAAAAAATATTAATTAGTGACAAATGAGTAAATAAAAAATATAACATTAATTATGGTATAAATTTAATCCATTCTATATTTAGCATGTGCCAAACTTGACACACCTTTACACTATTATTGGAGCTTCATTATTTTGAATAAGCTAAATTATGGGCAGTAATATACTACTTTTATAGCCCTCTATTGAGATGTTACTTTAAGGTGCTTAACATCATACTGATACGAAACGTTATAAATGGTTAATAGTTTCCCATACAAATGAAAATGTGTAAGATCCGATATTAAATTGCACTGAATATCACCTCTTGTAGTGCTTAACACCTTGACATACCTCTTATCATTTATCTTTTAAGAAATATCTTCTATCTCTAATGTAGTCTTACAGTTAGGCCTCATAAAGATTATATTTAAAAAAGTGAAATTTTATTAAATACACTAATACAGTAGGTGTTTTTTTTTAACTAGAAAAACATATATAGTTAATTAAGTTTTATTATTTTAAATTTGCATTTATTTTTTCATTAAAATAAAATTGAAAATCATCAAAGGACACACTTAATAATTAATGGTATAAACAAATGTATAAAGATTTTTGCAATATATGTTTATCATATCTTCCAACACATGATTTTATTGAGATAATGTATTTCATCGTTTAAAACATATATAATATAGTTTTGTCACTAATATCTAAATTAATAATCTTTGGCTTTTTTTTTTTCCTAATCGATCTAAGACAATCATATTCAGAGATGAATTACATGATCCAAAAATGTTGTTTGCTCAAATTTAAAAATTAAAGGCAATATATGGTTTTTTTTTTCCTAGTATAAATATATACTACATACCCTGATATATTTAATCTTAAGTCGACCTCACATTCTTTAATTAAACGAAATATCTATAAATTAACAATACACTTATTTATTTATTTTATTTTATTTTATTTTATTTTTTATTTTTTTTAAAAAAAAAGAAAGGAAGAAGAACGTGAATCGTGAAATTTAGATCCAATGAATATATGTAAGCATATATGTAAACGATATATATTAATCTAACATTCCAACCATAATGAATACTTTTGAATTAAAAACTAATTAAAAGCAACAAATATCATTGTCTCTCTTCGTTTATCTTAATAACTTAGCCCTTTTTCTTCTAGTCATTTCAACTTTAAATTAAAATATCACACAACCTTTAATTTTGCATAAAAGTAGAAGATTATAAAGAACGATTTATACGAATTTCAACAATGTATTTCATCTTATTTATTTGTTACATTCAGGGACGGACCCAGGATTTTTATTTTGTGGTGGCTAATTTATCATAAAAAAATATTTATAGCTACATTATAATCACTTTTACTAAATTTATCTAATTTTGTGGGGCTTTTCTACTATTTCTGCCTATAATTATTAAATAAAAAAATTTACATTTAATTTTTTAAAAAGCAATATTTTTGTTCGTGGGAGCTATAGCCCCCACATCAATCTTAATGGGTTCGTCCCTGGTTACATTCTCTGTTTTTCTAAAAATAATTTTTAAACTATTTTGTGAGTAATAAAGTTTTTTTATTAAATAATAATAATCATAAGGATATATAATTTCTTGATAGCAAACAATGCTAGCTAGGGTCGAACAATGCTAAGCTCAAGTTTGAGAAGATTGTTTGGTGTTCATTATCGGCTGCAAATCATCGCTTCATAATGTGGCTAGTAATTCAGATTAATTTTCTTATTCGAGATAATTTGATTAAGAAATATTTATATGTTGAGTCTGCTAATTAACTATCCAATGTGTGAGATATAAACATAAAAGATCATGCACACTTATTTTTCTCTTGCTCATACTCATGGAGAGTTTTGCAAAGAATTAGAAGTTGGTTGGGAAGTCTTATTTGATCGAGCACATTTTATTCAATAGGTGAATTAATTATAATAAGAGAACGAATAGTGTTATTACTATTGTGCTCTATGTAGCTTTGCAAGGACAATTTATAACATATGTGGATGAATAGCAACTTTTGTCCATATTTGAGATGTTTAACTCCTTATATATATAGATGCTCTCAAACTTGTCAAGGAGTTGTGTTGGAGGGTTTTATCCCTGATTTGTCAATGAGCTTGTTTGATAAATGAAGTTTTATTTCTTGATAATAAAATTACACACTATTCTTTAAGGTAGATATTATTTTTTGTTATTTGTTTTGTAAAAGCTATTAATTGGATTATTTTTTGTTAAATAATAAAATAGATCCTTTATTTTTTAAAATGGTTCAAATAGAAACCTGCTTTTTTTTATTATAATAAAACTTAATAATAAGAATTGTCTTCAAGTTTGTTATATAAAAAAAAAAATCAAAAATTAAACTTAAGATCTTATTTTTACTATTTTAAAAAATATAACCTTTATTTTACTATTTAACGTTTATTTTTGTAAATACAGAGTTTAAAATAGTATTTACTCCTATTTTTTTATAATAAATAAAAATTAAAAAATAAAATCAAGTTATTTAAACTTAATTTTTAACAAAATTTTATTTTAATATAATTAAATTAGTTTGTCAAATTTCTGTTGGTTATGGTGACGAATTTTTTAAATCTATTTATTATATTATTAAAAAATTGATCAAAATTAAATATAAATTTACTTTTAAATTATTTCATAAAAAAATGAGAGTTAAAAAAATTAATTAAAAAAACAAACGCTAATAATTAATATTACATAATCAAAATGATACCAAATCTATCAACAGTAATATTAAGAATAAATAGGATTTCCTCCATATTTTGTCTAGGACTTTTTTTTTCTGTTACTATAAAAGTTGTAGCAAATATTCATAGTACTAATGATTAATTATGAGAATAGAGTTAATATTTATATATTTAATATTAATAAATTAGATTTGAAGTAATTAAAAGTAGCTAAATAGACATTTTTAATTTTTTACATCACTAGAATCACTCATGGCCATATAGATAAATTAATTTTATAAAAAAAATCGTAGAATATAATTGAATTAATGATGGGGGTAATTGTAACGATTTATATAATTTTGAAAAAAATTACAACAAAAAAAAAGTCAAAAGGACAAAACACTACTTCTAGCGGACAAACTAATATTTATTCTAATATTAATTAAAAGGAAGAAAAAAAAAAAAGCTATGAAAAAAGAAAGTGCTATGAAAACAAAGTGAGATATTTTTGGGAAAAACTTGGATTGGAGCCGTAAAATTACATTGACAGAAAGAATTTCTTTTTTTTTTTTCTTCTTTTTTGCTTTAATGGTTGTGATTGTGTGAAGTAGTAGTAATGGTAATGTAATGAGTAATAATAGAGATGGGAACTGTTGAAGAGACATTATCGAGACAATATAGACACGTGGCTTTCTCAAAGTTGTCCTCTTGAAAAATCCATGGGAGTAGTTGTCTTCATGGTAACAACAGTCCTAAGCTAAGCATTTTCTGTCGCACACACCCATAAATGATGTAAGATAATATGTATACGTGTCTTAAAAAGGAGTCCTTAGTGAAAAGAGAAAAAAAGACTCTCTCTTTCTCTCTCTCTATCATTCTCTCTCTCTCTCTCTCTCTCTCAAAGTCTGAAGACTCCATTTCAATCCCAACACAGAAAGAAGAAAAAATCTAGGGGAAGAGCCTTCAAGGTGCCATTTATTTTTGGCCCAACTCTATAACTCTATTCAGTTTTCTCAGGTAAGGATTTGTTTTTTTGTTTTTTCTTTCTTTTTTAGGGACCTACCAACCAGGATCACCAAGTAGCAAAATTTAATCTCCTGGTGATTATTTGTAGTGGGTTAATGGTAATTTTATGTTGGTTGGAAGAAGGGAAGAAAGGAGGAGGACCCTTTTGATAAGAGAGGTTAAGATAGATGGTTTTCCTCAGATCCAGGAAACCTATTTATTTTATGTGAAAAAAGGTTTCATCTTTTTGGGCTTTCCTTGTGATATAGTTAGGGGTAGTTTTTCCTATTTTCTAGGTTCTTTCCCATGACCCTTTTGCTTTCTCTTCCTGGATTTGTAGAAAAAGATTAAATTGCAGTCATTTTCATATGAACATGTATATATCTTTTTTATTTATATAATAAGGATTGGGTGTTGAGGATAGGATTGTTGTACCAGGAAGAAGAAGACTTTACTAACTTTTTAGTCCATGGAAAATCAATTTACACGTGAAAGTACTATACTTCGATGATTAGGTGAATAGATTTGTTTCTGCCCGTCAGATCTGCTTCGTTTAGTTGAGGATTAGCTGAAACTTATCATGAATTTCTAATCTTGGATTTGTAATTTGTACTTTAATTTGGCTTTAGTTGTCAAAGTATTGGTGGATCTGTGGAGTATATTTGAACATGTGTAAAATTCCTCACTTGATATGGTTACCATGTTTCAGTTTGGATTTACTTTAAAGAAAAGTGATAACTTTTTTCTAGGACTCTGATGAAAAGGACTTAGGATAGCCCTCCTATATATACAATAATAGGATTTAGGGAATTGGTGGCAGAAATCTATGTTGGTATGACTTTTGCAGTGGTTTTAAGAGTCTTTTCTGACACTTATGAGCTTATGTGTTAGCATTGACTGATGGTCAGCTTGTTTCTCATGTATCAACTTTGACTTTTACGTGCTTTTCTTTTGCTGGGCAAGGCCTTCCTTTGGATTTGTCTGATAGAAATTCGGTTGGTGGTCTTCACCTTCATCATTCTAGGAATCTTGAACCACATAGTTTATTTTCCTTTTTTGTTTTATGTTTCTTTGGATGATACTAAGATTATTTTATTCTGTTTGATTTGATTTTATTATGTATTTCTGTTGTTTCTGCTAGATAACTCTAACCTGGGCTCACTGCCGAAAAGAATGAAGCACATTAAGAATTGTAAGGTTATGCAATGAAGAAAGAAATGTAAGAGCTTAATGGTAGAGAAAGAGGGGACTTGATGGAAGAGATGCCTTCGGCAGTTGCAATGACATTTAGCGTAGATAATCCTATGTGTGATAACTCTGGAATCACAACCCACGTTGGGTTCACTCAGCTCAAGCTCGTAACTGAAGCTGGAAATTTACCATTAGATCCTAGTAAGTTGGTGTCTGCTGAGTCTATTTCATGTGCCAATGTTAGTTGTAATGCTGCAAAGAATACAGTTAGCATGGTGACCATGTCAACTCAAGGAGAGAATGGAGGTGGGGCCGATTTGTTTACTATATTGCCCGAGAATGGAAATATTTGTGTGACCAGTGATGTTATGGTCCAAGTTAGCAGTGATGATGAAATGGTAGCAGTTTGTGACAATAATAATGGAATTATCAAGGAAGAGTTGGTAGCTTTAGGGGTGGGACCTGAAATAAGCATACCAGATGTTGTAGAGATTGAAAATGTTGAAGATGGTCAGATTGTTGCTAAGGCTATTATCTTGGTGGAATCAAGCAATGGTAAGGTACCTTCTGGTGAAGTTATTGTTGCAGCAGTGAGTCCTGCTTCGGATATTTCCAGCAAGTCTGACTTAGTGGCCTCCACACTGGTTATTCAGTCACAGGGGGAGAGGAACTTCGGTAAAGGGAGCAGCCGAAGTGTTTTGGAACAGGACTGCATCCCCCTTTGGGGTTCTGTTTCTATTTGTGGAAGAAGACCGGAAATGGAAGATGCAGTTGCTGCTATACCTCGGTGTATAAAAATTCCTATCAAAATGCTTATCGGCAATCATATGCTCAATGAAACCAACCAGAATTTGACCCACCTGAACAGTCATTTTTATGGTGTTTATGATGGCCATGGTGGTTCTCAGGTAATTTCTCTTTTCTGTGATGTTTATTTGTTAGTAATTTGCCTACTTCTCAACAACATATGGCCAATATTTTAGATTTGCACCACTTTTGGTATTCCTTATGATAGTAATTTTACTCTGGAAAACTCTGATATTGTTAACTTTATTGGGAGGGGTCTCCTTGTGTAGGTTGCTAGTTATTGCAGTGAGCGTATCCATTTGGCTTTGGCTGAGGAGATAGAAATGTGTAATGATGATTTAAGCAATGGAGATGTTGGAGAAAATCAACAAGTACTGTGGGAGAAAGCCTTTACTTCTTGCTTTCAAAAGGTAGATGATGAGATTGGTGGAAAAATTAATGGAGATGCTTCCGATGCTACAATTGAGCCTATTGCCCCAGAAACTGTTGGGTCTACAGCTGTGGTTGCCTTAGTCTGTTCATCACACATCATAGTTGCAAACTGTGGAGACTCAAGAGCAGTGCTATGCCGTGGGAAAGAACCTGTCCCGTTGTCAGTAGATCATAAAGTAAGGCGGTTTTATGGTCTTTCGTATCTAACTGTAGACAAGCCTGAACTTATTTTTGGAGAACCTAATTTAATCTTCCAACTTTTTCTCTTTGATTTTGTCTATTTTATCAGCCCAATAGAGAGGATGAATATGCTAGGATTGAGGCATCCGGAGGAAAGGTCATTCAGTGGAATGGTCACCGAGTTTTTGGTGTTCTTGCAATGTCAAGGTCCATAGGTATTATCTCTGTCCCTCTTAGTCTGACATTGATCTTAACCTCCACTAATGCATGATTTCTAATTACTACTCTTTACTGTTTATGTTACAGGAGATAGATATTTAAAACCGTGGATAATTCCAGAACCAGAAGTTATGTTTGTCCCTCGAGCCAGAGAGGACGAGTGCCTTATCTTAGCCAGTGATGGTTTATGGGACGTTATGACGAATGAAGAAATTTGTGAAGTAGCCCGACGGCGGCTACTCCTCTGGCACAAGAAGAACGGTGTCACAGCTTTGGCAGACAGGGGTTTGGGCGCGGATCTAGCAGCGCAAGCAGCAGCTGAGTACCTCTCAATGCTAGCCCTTCAAAAGGGCAGCAAGGACAACATCTCTGTGATTGTGGTGGATTTGAAAGCTCAAAGAAAATTCAAGAGCAAATCCTAATGGATTAAAAGTTCACCCAGCATACTACTCTTAGATAAGAAAATCTAATTCATATATATTGCTAATGTCCATTTGTTTTTTTTTTTCCTCTCTTGGGCTCAAATTTGATTTCTGAGTAAAGAAATCTGTGTACTATAAACAAAAAGAACTGTAATGTGGAATGCCATATGTGTTTTTGGTATATGCGTCAGCGTCATGTTAAAGTTCCTTAGATATGTAAATTTTGCTTGTCCTTATTTAGTTCAAGAAAATCCTCTTGTGCATTTATTGGAGCTATAACGAGCGGTTTTTAGTTTGTTTTCTGTTTTTGTTAATGTGGAATTAGTAGTAGTACACCACCACACACATATTTAGAACATGAAAAACTTTCATCTCATATAAATTGAAATTTATTCGAAATAAGATGAGTACAGCTCGTGTGGAAAAACTTCTAAATTTTCTTTTTTTGGGTTGAATGAGGTCAATTTTAATACGTTCATAAAATTCATTAATACAACACGACTTTGTCAAAAATGGTGCAAGCCTGAATCAACAAACTTAAACTTTCAAAAGCGAAACTATTCCCAATGAGTATGGCACTATTGTATTGAATACAAAGAAAAACATCAACACTTTGTGTACCAAACCTAAGCCGAAAACATAAAGTTAGACTATTGTCGGCGCTTCTGCCTCATTGAGGGAAACTTGAGAGGAGTAGGAAGGGTTGCAACCAACGTTTTCTTGTCACGAACAAGCTTGCAACCCAAGTGCTCATAATGCTCTCTCAAAGTTCCTGTATCTAGTTTCAAATCCTTTGCTATATCTGTCAAATTTGCTCGGAATCCATCAGCATGTAGTGTGAGTACCAATACATAACTAATGAGAAGACTGTGTTTATCTGGTGACAGTTTGTGAGAGTCTGGGTCTTCAAACATGGATGAAAACTTCTGGAGTATAATTCTTGGCAACCTGTGCTTCTTTGCGGAGGAAAAATGATCCATTGAGTGCTTATCTTTAAACTTCACAAGATGGGTAATGTATGAGAAAACGCAAGACAGCCTCTTCTTCTCCTCTTCATCCTACAAACACACGACATTACACAAGATAAAAATTAGTCTTGAGTCTCAGGGATGTACGAGCTATATAGCCTTATTAGTTTGTTGTAGTTACCCTTTCATTAGAAATCCATATATGAAGTTCTTTAATAGTAAAGAAACTATATTGTCTTTCAGTACAACTTTTGAGGAACTTGATTTTTTATTACCCAGAGAAAAGGCTGGAAGGTCTCATTCCATAAATGGAAAGTGTCTTCCAATCCAGAATACGATAGAAAATATAATAAAGCATCAAAAGGGAAATGAATATGTACATGGCAAAGCCACACCACAAGTTCCATCTTAGAGCATTTAATGTACACCATTCACAAAACTCAAACATTAGGCACAGAACACATACCTTGATTTCGTGCAACTTATGTATTCTATTGGCAACAAAGGTTGGATAAGCATCCCAAGTCACTTCTGTTTCTGTTTGCAAAAGGTCATATATATCTTCAAGTAGGAAATCCCATTCTCCTTCAAAAATGATCTTCTCCAATGGGTAAGCCTCCTGAGGAGTAGCAGCAGCTGAATTATATGGTGGGGTATTGCGGGAGCCATGAACCTCAGAACTTCCAATGTCCTCTTTCTTCACAGCAATTTGATTAATGGTCCCAAGCAGATCTCTTTGAGAGCTAGGATCGTGTTCTTTATGCAGAACTCGTAACTTCTCAGCCTGCAATTATCACAAAAAATTCAACTAAATATTCTAATGCTAAAAAGAAAAACTCAGATACTTTCAAAACAAGATACAATAGTGACATTACCAAGTGTGGCCGCATTAAAAAAGTTTACAAACACAAAGAAAAGCGGTAACTTACCTCTCTTCTTGACCTTATTGTACCATAGTGATTAGTTAGCTCTTCCATCTGTTCTGATTTCAATTTAGAAGGTTCTGTTTGCTCTGACTTCTGTCCAACCAGCCCTCGAATTTTGGGTTCTAGTCTAAATATCTGGGCAAGCATTTACATACAAGTGACTGAGTGAGGTTCAACAATAACTTGCGTGGACATAGAATATAAGGAAAAACGAAAAAGACATGAGCATTTATAATATTTAACTTTTTCATCATCAGTGCCAGTCTAAAATGCTAAAAAATTTAGAAAAAAACATCACCTACGTACAAATACACACAGATGAATTACTGATGATAATCATACAAACAAACAATATACGAACACAGCACAAATCTGCCAACTACTAAAGCTCAAGCAACTATAAATCCTCAGTGTCTCAAAAAGGGAAAGAGAGCAAATAACAGAACCTCCATAGTTTCCCACACAAAATTCTATAAAATACCTTATTGGAAGCAATAGGAACAATCTTCAATGTTTGAGTTTCCTTGTCAAGAACTCCAAGCGCATAGCTACAATGCTGACCAGCTGCAGCTTCGCCAGAATAGTTGGTTCCAACAAAATCCACCTTTGACGTAGCATTTGGAGTGACCACAAGCTCGAGTCTTTTAGGCTTATCCTTGTTTCTAAAAACCCTAGTAATAGTAGAAGAAGGGTCCTTATTCGGATCAAATCCAGAAGGGAAATACCCCACAAGAGGTGCCAATTTGTCAGTCTGTTCTTTGACCATTTCCACAGTTGCTTGAACGGACAACTCTTGACTCTTCTCCTTCTCTTCCTTCTTCTGCTTTTTCTTCTTCTTCTTCTTTTCCTTCTTGTCTTCATTCTTTGGAGACAATGATAAGTCCGTGACCATACTTGTGTGCTCTAGGTGATTTACCATAGATGGGGATAAGTCTGAATCCATACTTGATACGAAGACACAGAATGAGAAAAGACTTTCAGATTTTGGCTATGGCAAACCTGAAACTGTAAACATGTCATGTGACAACATGAAGTTGACATGATTTGATATAATTAGAGTTCTAAAAAAACATAATTATATAAAAATTATGAAACCCATCTCACAAACTCACACAGTGCATAGCTCAACAACAATACAATTACAGCATGGTCACAAACACAATACATGAGATTGATAGTTTTAATCTACTCAAGCATGATATAAACATGATAAATTCAAATTTCTAATCTCTAAATTGAAACTAATAACAAGTTGGATCAATTCCATTGCTATGCAAAGAGTAGAGTATTATAAGAAAAATCAAGAGTTACATAGTGAGAGATTAATAACAATATTTACAAATATATATTTACATAAATATCGCAGGAACAGAGAAAAAGTTTCTATCTGCTTCAGCGAAGAACTCTCAATATAAATATGAATCAGCCACAATAGTAAAACCTCCCCCATTTGGCAATATTTTATAAAATTATACATAAAAAATATCAGTTCAATAGAAAGCAGGTCAATAGCCTTAACATACATATGCATACTTACATACTAAATGTAAGCAACAACACCAACCTTTTGTGGTTGGAAAATTTAAATGACAATCTCAAGTAATATGATCAAGGAATTCAACTACAAACTTTGGAAAAACAACTTTGACAACTACAGAGCACTTCAATGATTGGGAAAAAATGGTAGCAAAATCTGACAATACAAACAAGTACTAAATCATTCATTAACATACTTGGATGATTATCTGAGTGTAATCAACGAAGCAAAACAAAAGAAAACAAAAACAAGTAAACTCTTGGAATGGCAAATACGTTTGTATCAATTGGCCAACTCCATCACAAGAATTGGCATTCATATAATTAATGAGTGATAAAGACTAAACTGCCAAATAACAGACGTAGGAAATTAACAACTAAAAAACCTGCATATCTCTAAGAAATTAAACACGAACAGAAAATATTTCAACTAATATTGCGTTTTCTTCCGTTTATTTTCTAGTTCTTATGCACAGGAATGTTTTTTTAAAAAAATAATAATAACAACTTTGCTTCCATTAAAGTCCACAAATTTCAGCTTGTTAATTTTATTTTTTTTAACAAAATCAAATCTTCAAACTGAATATGACAGTTGCTGCAGGCGACAGGCATCCGAAAAACTCGAAGAAAGATGGAGAGTGAGAGGAGGAAGGAGGAAGAAACCACCAAGAACACTCACCACCAGAGAGAGGTGGTACAGCTGCAAAGAACAGTCACCACCGGAGAGACTGACGAGAGGTGGAACCGTGGAAGGAATAAGCCAGAAGGAGAGGAAAGAATGGCGGTTCTCACAAATGGGAGAACGGGGTAAAGTTAAATATTAGGGGTTTTTCTTTTCTGAGTAAAAAACAAAGTTTTATGTTATTAACTAGACATCGAACAGAATGGTGTACAGGAAAATGTATATAAATGACCTGAGCAGGGAATTTCCCACCAAAAGCTTTTGGCTCAAGTTTTGTGCCACCAGAAGATGATGCCCTATAAACCCCATATTAATATTCATACACAATTTCTAAATCTTAGAACTAAACAGTATAACCTAATTACGACAACCCTAACTAATATTAAAAATAATAAGAAACGGGAATTGGATAATAGCTAAATCATATATCCCTGTTGTGAACTCTATACATAACAGAGAGAAACACTTAAAAAACTCAAACAGCCAGACAAAGTTTCAACCTCGTTAGGCCTCAAAATCTTAAGCACAGTACCTGTTGTGAGTGAAGTAAATGCTTCTCCGGCCAATGAGTGAAACGGAATTCCTCCTCTACGATCTCCGATACGGACCCGATCAGTCAGTAAAGGGGGTTGATAATATTTCTAGGGTAGCGCTGATGAGTTGGTGACAGAACCAAACAGAGCCCAAAAGGCCGATAAAGATGAGTAACAAAGACAGAGAGAGAGAGCCAAGAAGTTGGATTGGGCTCGCGCTTTGACTGTGGTTTTGGGTGTCCTGTAAAAATTGGGCTAACTCGAACAATACAACAAGAACAAACTCTTTGAGAAATACCTCTTTTTTATCTCTATTAATCAAAAATGTCCTCATATTATTTTTTATTAAAATATACCCACCTTGAGTAGTGAGTTGCCCAATATACTCTCACTCTTTACTTAAGTCTAGCATATAATTTACATTAACTTAAGGGATATAATAAGTAGGGATGTACATCGATCGATTTGGGTGGTTTATATATTTTCTAACACAATCTAAAGTTCGGGTAGCTAAAATTTAAGTCAAACCCGCCCAATTTAAAATAATAAAAAAAAAAATTGTAAACCGACCAACGGTTTGGGTCCTTTGGTCGGGTTAACCCGCCCAAACCGGTCAAACTTTTTTTTTGGTTTCAAAGTTAATAAAAATTAAAAAAAAAAATTAAAAATATCAAATTCCACCAAAGCACAAAAATCCTTAAATCTAATAATTTCAATAGTTTAGATGGAATTTTTAACCGCCAAAGTTCGGGGAGAAAAATTATTAATTAGCCGAACGATTACCCCAACCCAACCTCGCCCACGCAGGAAATGAAGTCACATCACCATGAAGTGAACTTCACAATTTATCAAAAAAAAAAAATTAAAAGTGTAGCAAGTATGCCTTTTACACATTTTTAAATTGTGATTTTAAGGTAGTAAAACCCCCCAATTTTTCTAATCATACTTTCGAAAGCTGTAGTAAATGCAACATAAACTATCATATTACAAAACAAGTGGACGTGTAATGACACTTGTAAACTGGGGTTATTACACCTACCAGCCATAGTGTGCCTTGGTAGTATCAGCTCCTTCTTCTATTTCTAATTCTTGTATGTGAAAGTGAGACAGTGAAACATAACTACCACTCCAGTAAAGCCTCTATGGAGTCTGGTTTTTTCAACTAGAAACTGTTCCAACTTCACAATCTAAAGACCAATAAACTTTCTCAACCCAAACCCACTTCTGATCTATCTTTTCTGCTATCCAGTTTCCTGTGTGTATAGATATCAAGGTAAAGTTGACACCTTTATCTCTTTCTAATTCAACAAAATTTTACTTCTTTCGGTCGAGATTTCTCAATGGTGAAGGAAAATGGGGGTAATCTTTACCGGAATAGAAAAAAACGGTGGGAAATTTTTTAAGATGGGGCTCTGGATTTCTTGTCCATGGCTGATCTATTATATTTTCCAGGCATTATCAGTAAAGTGGGTGTTTAACATTTTTATGGAACTGGGTATTTTAGAAATCCCCTGCCCCTGTATAATTCTTGTCGGTTTTGTTATTTTCTGTTAATTTTATTGTGATTGATAATTTAAATGTTTATAATGAGTGAGAACTAGCGAAATAGTTCTTGTATTTGTTAGGGATTTATGTATGGGCAGTTATATGAACAATAATTCTTTGGTGTTCTTAATGTAGTGTCGAAGGTAAGGTGTTTCTGTTTTGGGTGAACGTCTTGACAAAGTAATTAGCTTAATATAATTGTAGCTGAATCATTTGTTTCTCTTTGCTTTTAAGCAATTTCAATTCGGTTTTGGGGTTCGTTGATATGGGTTTACAACTTTACACGCACTCGTTTTGATTCTTAAGTTATCGATTGTTTACAACTATGAGATGAAGATGTTCTTTTCTTCTCATCTAGGGTTCTGTTAAAACTCACTTGGATTGTTGTTTCGTGTCTAGTACGTGAATTGCCTCATTCAATTTGCAATTCTTTTTGGTTTTCATATAATTTTCATGATCAACTTTCAAATGAGTTTTTTCCCCCTTTCTTTCTCTTATTTGGGTTTCAAACATTAGCATATATTTTCTATATTTATTAGTAAAAGCATGTTTATCTCTCTTAGCAGGTGCTTTGGAGGAGGCAAAAAGGGAAAGCTGAGAATACTAAATACTGATTTGTCTCTGTGAAACATGGATCAAAGTACTAAATTCTACTGCATTCTTATATTACTGTCTTTTTTTCTTATTGGCAATTACTTTTGTGCAATTGATAGTAGTTGTTGTATCTTTATGAATTGTATTTGGACATACATTTTCAATCATGATTCTTGTTTGGGATGCTGCTTGCTCCTAATTTCTTTTGTCTGTGAAATGGTTATTATGTCTACAGAAAGTTTAGTTGTCTCCAACATTATTGATATGAGACTTTACAACAATGAGTTCCGTCCAACCTGTTCCTTAGAGGATTATCAGCAATGAGTTCTCAGCTTAGATTAGAGGATAGATAGAATCGAAAATTCCTTGTATTTTTATTTGCATTTCAAACTAATTTGTGAAAAATGATCTTTAAATGCTAGTTTGGAATCAAGAGTGGACCATTTCCATATAAAGTTTGTATAATAGCATTTCTCCATTTTGTTATGAAATCTATTTTTAGATAAAATGTATGGTTTAGTTTCTGAAGGTGGTCTCTTGAACTTCAGAGATTTCAACAGATGTAGTGGAGCATAGACGCGGCAAGTATTCTAGGATTCAAGACGCAGAGGATCCACAGCTGAGCCTGTTTGACAAACCCCTTCCTTGTTGTGGTTGCGGAATTGGATGGTTTTCGTGAGTTCCACTTTTCCTTGCTATCTTCTCTGACATATCAACACACTCTCACTATCTGTCTATGTCTGACTTATAAACATTTTTCTTCTGCAGTTTTCTACTTGGATTTGTATTTCCATTGATGTGGTACTATGCAACATTCCTCTACTTTCGAAACTATTATCAGAGAGACCCAAGAGAGAGAGCTGGACTTGCTGCTTCAGCGATAGCTGTAAGTTTTACACTAAACAAGTAAATTTTCACCATTCATTAGTTTGCCATGGATACCTTGTAGCCTTTGAAGAAGCAAACAGTGCTTAAAGAAGCTTTCCAAATTGGTGCATCATAAGATCCTAAGTCATATGCTATGCAAGACTCTTATGAAATAATTTTTCCTCGTGATAAGCATTTTACTTCCCATTAAAATTTTGAGTAATCCCCATTCTGATTGTTTATACTCGGGTTTGTTGGAATTATGATGAAGGGTGTGTTTGCTCTATCTTCTTGGTTTAATAACTAATCTAATGATTGTTGATGCAGGCTTTGGTATGTACAATCGCAGTGACAATTGCGGTACTAGTTGTTGTTTTATAATCCTTGTCAATATGATGCCACTTGGCTCGTATATACATATTTCAGCTTCCTCAATGAAGCTTAAAACTAATGGTAAGATGAAGATCAAGCTTTCTTTGCTTACATACATTACCAGGCCCAAGAAAATAATATTGTTATCTCAGTTTCAGTAGCATTTATGTTATCAAAAGTAGTGTAGTATTTGGATATTCTTTCACACTCTGGAGAAACTGCCAATGCTCAGTTCCCATTCACTGGGATTTTACATGCAAGTCAGTTTGGAGTCCAAGCATTAAACATAAAGCTTTTTGTAAATCGTATTGCAGATAAATCTGGAGTCACTTGTATATTTTGGAAGCAATTGGAAAAGGGTGATTTCAATCTTTTTACACAAAATTATTATAGCCTGTGAATCAGGTTCTTGTCTGTTTATAAAAATAGTATAGTTATGTTATGTACAGAGAAAATGAAATGAAATGTATAAGTGTGAAACTGAGTAAAATGTAATTGTGAAAAAGGGTGCTGGTATAATGATATATGAAATGAACCAAATTTGGCATGAATGAAGTGATGGTTCACTTTTTAGTATCATGCAACTTTTTCTTGTAACATAAACTTTATTCTCTAGTATATTCCTCAAAATCCATTGGCATAAGAGACTTTTACTCCAGCTTGAAAGCTAATCACAAACTGTTAGTCAGAGAAAAGTGTGGATTTGAGATAACATGGGGGCATTTTCATGATTTTGAGATAATTAATTATACTAATCTCAACCTTGGATTCCTAAATATTCATATTCGAATTACTCCCTGTTAGCAAAAAGAATTAACTCCCACTATGAAAAATAAAACATAAAATACTATTAAAAGACAGCTATACTAATTCAAGTTATAATCATACATGAAAACAGTATATATTTCCTTAATATATCCTTTTTTTTTATGTATGTATCTTATATAACTGTACACAGCAAATACTTCTCCGTTTTTCTTTTCTAGGGAAAATGTAAAAGGTAGAGAATGACATTTTCATAAATGAAACAATCTTAGTGAGTTTTTTGTAAAAATCTGGGCAACAGCCCTATTTTGCGGAAAATAGAGAGCCTGGGCCGGGCTGTCCATATTGGGCCTAACTAGGCCCACCTTCTACAGGTGTCCCTTTTCTCTTTTTCTGTAAAATAAGAATAACCCCAATCCCTTCTTCCCCAATTCCTCTCTCTCACCCCATTTCCGATCCGATCACTCTCTTCCTCGGCACAGCAACCACTGCTCACCACAAACACACGATCTCGGGGGATCCACCAACGCCAACTACCTTCATCTTTTCTCAAGAACCTTTCTTCTTCCTCCTCTCCGTCAAATACCTCTTTTAGGTTTTTCTGTCACCACTGTTCTCACAGGTATGAAACCTTGTTTATATTTTCCATCTATTTCTAAATCTAAATATATGAGAATTGTTTTGGTCATTAATAGATCTTCATTTGAATTTGAGATTATGATGAGAAATTCTGGATTTGTTACATTTTGTTCGTAGATCTAATTACACAATCTGAATTTTTGCTTCTTGCATGTTGAAAATTTGTTTTTAAGTAATCCTATTTGCTTGTAAGAACATTTTATTAAAACTCGATTCGATTTCGCTATAATGTTAGTATTTGCGTTTGCTTGCTTCAGATTTTTCAAATTCTTGTTTATAAATTCGCTGTGAAGTTTTCAGATGTAATATATGTATATCTGAGCATTAATCGTGTGCATTTGGTGGTTTTTTAAGTCCTACAATTAGGTTTCATCTGTAGGGCGATGAAACACGAAGAGATTGGTAATTCGCGAGAAATATAAAGATTATACGAGTAATTTATAATTTAAGAATTCGGTCTCAGTTTCTGCAATAAAATAATTGGGTCTATGGAATTTAGTTGAAGAAACTATTTTGTGTTAATGTTTTTATTTTGGAAAATATTGGAATTCAGGTTTAACTATTAAAGAGCTGCGAGCAAGGGAACATTAGGCAAGAAGCAAATAAAAAAGTGACAAATAATGCCTCCACAAAAGATTGAAACAGGGCACCAGGATACTGTCCAGGGTATAGCCATGGATTATTATGGGAAGCGTCTGGCAACGGCTTCATCTGATGCTACCATTAAGATTATTGGTGTTAGCAACAATGCTGGTTCTCAGCACCTTGCTACATTGAGTGGTCATAGAGGTCCTGTTTGGGAGGTAGCTTGGGCACACCCCAAGTTTGGATCCATCCTTGCTTCTTGTTCCTATGATGGTCAAGTGATAATCTGGAAGGAGGGTAATCAAAACGAGTGGCAGCAGGCACATGTTTTTAATGACCACAAGTCATCTGTGAATGCCATTGATTGGGCACCTCACGAGCTTGGCCTTTGCTTGGCTTGTGGATCATCTGATGGGAATATCTCGGTTATCACAGCCAGGACTGATGGTGGTTGGGACACTACCAGGATAGATCAAGCCCACCCTGTTGGGGTAACCTCTGTTTCATGGGCCCCATCAATGGCACCCGGTTCTCTTGTTGGTTCAGGTGTAACGGAACCTGTTCAGAAGCTAGCTTCTGGCGGTTGTGATAATACTGTTAAAGTGTGGAAGCTGTATAACGGGACTTGGAAGATGGATTGCTTTCCTGCTCTTCAGATGCACACTGATTGGGTAAGAGATGTTGCTTGGGCACCCAACTTGGGACTTCCAAAATCCACAATCGCAAGTGCTTCACAGGATGGTACAGTAGTCATATGGACCGTGGCCAAGGAAGGAGATCAATGGGAGGGGAAAGTTCTCAAGGATTTTAAGACCCCGGTTTGGAGGGTATCATGGTCGCTCACCGGAAACTTATTGGCTGTGGCTGATGGGAATAACAATGTAACATTGTGGAAAGAAGCTGTGGATGGTGAGTGGCAAGAAGTGACCACAGTTGACATATAGGTTTCAGGTTATTATGATTTTATTTCCTTAAACTAATATGCTATCCTTTCACCATGAACTAGTTTCTTAAATTTGACATGATGATTTTCTTGTGAATTTACTTTTTTTGAAAGTACTTCCATTTACATATATTGGAGATGTCTTGAGATTTATGATTTATCATGTATTGCTAGTAATTTCACTTTATATAAGATGTTTGCATGATGATGTTATTCAAAGTTTTTTTTTTTTTTGCTTCAATAGAAGTTGGTTTCTTCTATCGTTTTTTCAATGAATAATGCTATTTTTTTCTTATGACGTCAATCTCTATAGTTTAGATCCTCTCCTATTGCAAATTTCGATTTGGGAAAAGGTAATATGAATGTGATAGACTCCAAACACCATTGTTGTTAAACTTGCTGTACCCACCAATATTGGGATTCAGTTTTTTGATTAAGTTGGAAAGTAAATGTTAACATTATTCGTCTCAGAGTTGAACTATTTTTGATAATTGATACAACATATTTTCTCGAAATTCTATACACGAGTTGTTGCCCATAAACAAGACAGCTGTTGTGTTATAGTATTTTGGGACTTGGGCAAATTCATAATATTAACAAAGTCCCGTTTACAACAAACCATGCTAACCAAAAAGATTAAACACAATTATAGTGAAAATTATAATAACTTGAGTCACAATGTTGTCTCTTTTTCTTTTCCTTTTAACTTTATTTGAAAAGTGTTGATGAGTAAAAAGAGAGAAAAAAGATTGTGTGTAATAAATAAAATATTAACAATAAAGGAAGTAAAATAGTAAATAAATGTGTATAAAAATATGAATGGTAGCCTCACAAAATGTGAGATGAATATACCCATGTCACTTAATTCTTTTTTACGAAGATAAGGTTCACTTCGAGGAGACACAATAATATTCACTCTAAGTTATTAGCTAAGGACGAAGTAGCATCCAAATACTGACAAAATCATATTTGGATCTCAATCTTTAACATCTCCACGTTCCTATTAAATTAGTTGCAATTGATATGCATGTTTCTATCATGCTCGATGAGGACACGTCTCATCTCAATATCCTTTCTGGAAATAATAGTCGACACCTGCAGTAGTTCGTTTCTGAGAAAGAGTGATAGCTCCGCAACACGATCAGTTGACGTACATGATCATGACACTTCGTAGTCCTATCTCGATTAACATCCTTTGAGTTGGAAAGAGAGTGCTCTAAACAATATACTTTATTTCGAAAATCGTTAAGGTATGAAAGAGCATTAGGAGGGAGTTCTTTTAGTTCATTAATGGGATTCATGTTGTGTGAAAAGTGAGGAGATAAACTGTGATCTCCAGAAGACATACCTCAGGGTTGATATTCAAAAAAAAAAAAGAAAGAGATTGCATGGGAAGAATGAAAGAGATGCATGAAAAGTGATAATTTATAGACATATGAGCTTTCTCCCCAATCCTCCACATAGTAAAAAGATGAAGAGATGAGTAATCATTTTTTAACAGTAAAAATTGTTGTGATGCATGCATGAAAGTAAAAGAAGAGTATGATGATCTATGGAGGATGAACACCAACCCTCCATGTACTAAAAAAATAGAGAGGTGATTAATCAACTTTGAACAGTAAAAATTGTCTGTGAGAAGAAAAAATATTGAGCGTTTTTTTTTTCCAAGTGGGCTAATGTTGATAAGTAAAAAGAGAGAAAAAAAGATTGTGTGTAATAAATAAAATAATAACAGTAAAAGAAGCAAAATAGTAAATTAATATGTATTAAAACATGAATGGTAGTCGCACAAAATCTGAGATGAATATACACCCAAGTTTAGGTGTGAATGCATAAATGTAAAAGCAGCTGCCACTTGATTTTTTTTTAAAAAAAATAAGGTTCACCTCAAGGAGGCACGACAAGCTACCTCTATAAATGCATTCACCTAAGCTGTTAGCTAGGGACGAACAGAGATAAGGGAAGAGGAAAAGAAGGCATCTAGTCCCATCAAACTTTCTTATCAATCTTCAAAGAAATTATTTTTTTTTCTCTTCCTCTACACAGGCTGCTTGTAAGGTTCAAAGCATAACATCATGCTTGTATATAAGCTACCAACTTCATCTGAATTCAATGAATTATCCACTTCAAATCCTTAAGAAAGACAAACTTCAAACCTCTTTGTTTATTTTGGTGGCGTTTGGTAACACTTTTTTAATCAGTTTTTTGTTTTTAAAATTAGAAAAGTGAAAATATTTTTTAAAAACATGTTTTATAAAACTGTTTTTGCTTTTCAATTTTTTAATTGAGAATCAAAATTTTAAAAACAAAAAAAATCACTTTTAATATTTTTTTAAACAGTTTTTTTTAATCAATATTTTGGACTCCGACACGACCCGGACCCAAATTGTGACAGTCAGTAGTCCCGTGATCCGTAAGGGGAAATACCGGGTAAGCTGTGCAATCCCACATCGCCTGGGGAAGGTCAAGTGGGATGATTCTGAGACTGTGTAGGTATGGGACTACACAGTTGAAGAGGGCTTAAATGGATTGATTGGTACTACCTATATCAACAAGGTGCATCTTGTTTTTCGGTAGCCCATCTCGAAAGAACTCCACAGTTAAGCGTGCTTGGCCTGGAGCAATTTCAAGGATGGGTGACCTCCTGGGAAGTTTTCCCAGGATGCGTGTGAGTGAGGACAAAGCACGCTGGAAACACTTGTGTTGGTCTGTAGGGTCAGTCATCAATCCAGGAAGCAGCCAGAGTGGCGTACTCGTGTATAAGAGCCATTAGTCCGTGGGTGTAAGGGCCCAATGGAGGCTTGAAGCGGGTACGTTACACAAATCCTCTCCCACAGCCCTTATGTTGAACCCGACCTCTGACCCGGATCCGAATTCGACCCTAGACCTAGACCCGACTTAAATAAAATAAAATAAAATAAAAATAAAAATAAAAATAAACCTTACAGAACACACTTTTGTTTTCTGTTTTTAAAATTGAAAAACAAAAGTGGTTACAGAACGCATTTTTATTTTTCAAAAACAAAATTTTTAAAAACAAAAATTTTACTTTCATTTTGTGATTAAAAAATTAGAAAACAATAGTGTTACCAAACGGCAC
Organism: Cannabis sativa; assembly: GCF_029168945.1. Taxonomy (NCBI): domain Eukaryota; kingdom Viridiplantae; phylum Streptophyta; class Magnoliopsida; order Rosales; family Cannabaceae; genus Cannabis; species Cannabis sativa. The sequence goes on from NC_083601.1 coordinate 41,969,290, forward strand.
CTTTGTCTTTTTTTTTTCCTTCATTTGAATTTCTCTCTACACAAGCAAAGTTACATTAATATCGTCTCTATTCATTAAAATATATTTTTACACACCATTTCAGCTGAGAGAATAATTCTTAAAGTATGTAGATTTCTATTTATTAATAAAACATAATCATAGCTTAAATATTACCATAGACGTAAGCAAATAAAATTCTGTCAAACTACTTAAATTTATGTGTTACACATTTTCTATATATATATACTTATTTTACTATAATTACATTTATTTCTATATTAAGTTATTATGCATTATATTATAAGCATTTTATATATATAAGTAAATGTTGAGCTAGAATCCCTAAACAAAAAAAGTTCATACTATTTTGTAAATTACAAGCTTATTATGTCGCAAAATTCATTAGAACTGTAACAATGTAAAGGGTACAATTAATGTGTAAACGCAGACGAATATAAATAAATATGTTAATTCCATGATAAAGTATAATCTTAACTATATTTGAGTATTAAATATGTTAATTCCTTTACGAAGTGGTCCGAATCAAAGTACTTGGACACAAGAATCACGTGAGATGGAATCCCACTCTGGCAAAACGGCACCGTTATTGACAAAAAGAAAAAACATTGCCAAGCTCTCCACAGTGGCCTATCCTCAATTATCTCCATAACTCGTGTAATTATTTTTGCTAGGAATAACTCTCATGTAATTACTATGAAAACCATGATCCTGTCTTTTTTTCACCAGCTTTATTTATCAGCCTTTTTCTTTTAGCTTTAATAAATAAAAGTCCAAAACTTGTACAGGTTTATATAAAAGTCTAAACATTACTAGCTGTAGTGCCAACATTTTAAACTCTTTCGTTCACTGTAAGATATCTTTTGTCGTAAATCAAGTTAAGACAAAGTTATGTGTATACATATAATTTTTTATTTTCATGCAAATATTTTTTTTTGGGTTTCCAAAGACTAAATATTTGTTTGGTTTCATGCTTGGGGCCAAAGCATTATACAGTGATCTATAAGATTAAACAAAGAGTAGCATTTTCCTTGAACAAAAGTGGTGGCGTATGATAAAGACATGTACAGCAAATATAAACTACGCGTTATGCATTATAATAATAATAATAATAATATTATATGCTCTACTAGTCTTTGTCAATTTTTTTTTTTTTTTTGATAACTAGTCTTTGTCAATTTTCATTACCATAAGTTAATCCATGCTGATTGATGGCCGTGACTTAAAATCTAATTATAAACCTTTTTTTAAGTGAAAAATTATGGCTGAGTTTATGTACTACGCGACGCGGAATGGTTGACCATGACTCATAACATAATTTCATTTTATAATTTAAAAAGCCATATGCTTATTTTAGCAAGCTACTTTGTTGTGTAACAAATAATTGGAGATTATCTAATATGATATGATGTTGAATCCAATGTTTTGGAAAAAGACATGTGTTTGGGAAATTCATATTATATTTTAGTGTGAATGAGAATTAGTGTTATCGAAATTGCATATGGTGGATCAACAACAACAACTACTACTAGCATATTACAAATTTACAAAACTGAAAAAAAAAGAAAACAAGTACTATGCACATGGTTTACAACAATTATTCAACGTATCATTTGGCTGTCATTCTAGCCATGACAGGCAAAAATGGGTCATGTGACGCGCATAACTTGTTCTGTTTCTATTCCTTTTTTTCTTATTTAGAGATGAAATAAAGAAACGAAGACCCCACATAATGATATAATCATTTTAATCCAAACCACTTTTCTCCCACTTTCACATCTTTATCACTAGTACTAATACTACTACATGCTACCTTATTATAACCAAAGCATATATTATATAAAAAGCTAATAATATTCGTATACCTAAGAAAAAACCCAACTCACAAACACAACAACATACACAAAAAGAAAATATTATAGAGCAGATAGAGTGTCCCCCAAAAGCTCATATCTATAACCTCTGATTCCCTTTTTCCTGCTTCTAATTCTATCAAAAGCAAAAAAAAAAACTCAAATAATGGAAGGAGATGAGAATGATCTTACACCCTTTTGGCTACAATCCTCAGATAGTCGCCGGCAGCGGCGGCTGAGCCGTTCATCATCTCTACTCTTCAACTCTAGTGCTTTTCTCATAGTCTTGATTGTTACAACACTTGCATTTATCTTCTTTATTATTCCAACGATTCTTTCCTTCGCTTCTCAAATATTCAAACCTCAGTCTGTAAAGAAGAGCTGGGATTCTCTCAATCTGATTCTAGTTCTGTTCGCCATTATTTGTGGGTTTCTAAGCAGAAACAGTGGTGAGAACGCTAGCCCTTATGAAGATCGAACTGTTTCTAAATCTTCTTCAACTCGAGAGGTTGAGAAGTCCAACCCATCAAGTCCAAATCGATGGTACCAATATTCAGATCGGACACTGTCATATAACAATGGAAATGGACTTACTAGACTCAGAAATAGTAGCTCATACCCTGATCTACGTCAAGAATCTTCCTGGGTTACCAGAGATGAACAATGGCAATTCTACGATGATACCCATGTCTCTAATTACCGCCCACTCGGCTCCGATGGGCTACACCAACGTCGCCGGCCATTGCAGGAACCTGAAAAGGTAGAAAAAGATCAAAACTTGGAGACCAAGAATATTGAGGTCGACACTTTTCAGGTCCGAACAGAGGAAAAATCTCAAGCGCCTGAACCAACCCCTCAGCCTTCTACGCAGCTTCCGCCTCAGCCACCCCCATTTCCTCCTCCGTCGCCTCCCACGGCTCCGGTGAAAAAGCGCAAAGCGAAGAGGACCTATCAAGATATTAGACAAAAAGACGAGATTGAAAGAAACAACTTTTCTGAAGTTAAACATGTAAATTCTCAACCACCACCTCCACCATTGCGTCCCCCTCCACCTCCGCCGCCGCTACCGCCGCCGCCGACGTACCAAGAATCGGAACCCAAAAGTGGAAAAAGTGAGAAAAAGAGAAATACGGCTACCAAGGATTTCTTAATCTCACTTAGGCGAAAGAAAAAAAAGCAAAGACAAAAGAGCGTCGAAAATTTTGAATCCATTCTTACCTCAATCGACCATACTTCATCATTGCAATCTTCATCTTCATACCCATCGCCATCACCGCCGCCTCCACCTCCACCGCCGCCACCTTCAGTTTTCCATAATCTGTTTTCTTCAAAGAAAGGTAAAAACAGAAACCCTTACTCGAGGTCTCAGCCGCCGCCGCCTCCTCCTCGGCCACCGGTCAATATTTCAACACTAAGGGTTTCGAAGAACAAAGCTCTAAGCAAACCGATTCCAGTGACTCACAAACTACCACTATCGGCTACAACCGGAAGCGAGTCGCCGCCGATGTCGAGTTCGATCCCTCCACCTCCGCCTCCGCCGCCGCCATTCAGGATTCAGGACTGGAAATTCGTGAAGCATGGGGATTTTGTGAGGATAAAGAGTAGCGGGAGCTCAAGAAGTGTGTCCCCGGATTTGGATGAGAGCGAGGATTCTTCAATAGAAGGCACGAGTCCGTTGGCGGCATCGGAAGGTGGACAGTCGCCGGCGCCGTCGTTGTTCTGTCCGAGCCCGGATGTTGATACCAAAGCTGATAACTTCATCGCGAGATTCAGGGCAGGTTTGATCTTGGAGAAGGAGAACTCTTTCAGGCAAGGAGACAGGGCCAAGTCAAGATTTGGGCCACAAACGGGCTTGGGCCGGAAAAATGTCGAAGGATAAGGCCCAAAAATAAGGCTCAAAGTTTAAGTTGTTACGTTTTCTTTTGGAAAAAAATTACATATAAGAGGTATACTATACTCTACACATAAGCAAGTTCCATTGTAGATATAAGTACAGAGTTATTATCATTTGGGAATTGGGTTATTATTATTTTTTTTTTCACATTTTTGTAATGATTTGATTTTTTCTGGGTTGAGGAATGTTTCTTTTTTGGGGGAATGTTTGTAGAAATTCGATAAATAATTTTGTCGGAATTTGTGTTCGATTTTGAGATGTTGTTTTAGTATAAGATGGAAATACAGGATTTGTTTTAAGAGTAATTTATATTTTTAAGTGAGATAATATTAGGTATAATTAATTATATATTATTGTGTGTAAAAAATATGTATAATTTGAGTGTGTTCAATCATTTTTCTTCTTTTAATACTTAATTTGGTTTTAAACTATTTTTAGCATGTTCAGAGGTGAATTTAATTAAGTTAAGTTTGCTAGTTCATTCATGATAAGCTCAAAATCATGTATAATTTTGATATTTTATTCCATATGGATTAATTTTCAGCGTACAGAAAATCAAATGAATAAATGGTGATTTTTATTAAATACTAGTTGGGTCTAACGTGCTTTGCACGTGAGTCCAATTCAAATATTTTTTCAATAAATTTGTAATATATTATTTTTTTAGACTGTCTCTAATGAGAGATGTAAAAGTTGATTTATATTTAGTACAAAAAATGATTTTGTGATATTTTTGTATCAATTTTTACTATTATGCGTATTATTATAAATTTTAATGCAAAATTTAATATATGATTAAATATTCATCTAACAATTTATTAAAAATATAAAATAATAATGTAAATAAACATGCTAACTAAACTTTTATAATAAAATATTAAAAATAGCATAATAATAATTATAAAATCATAGCATTCATTGTAATACAAATTTTGCATTATACTATATTGTGATCTAAATTTAGATAAATTTAGATTACTTTTTGTTATGTGAGATACTTGCATCATAATTTGACATATCATTAAAGTAGACTTTTGACAAAGTATGCTATATTTTATATTTGCATTACTTATATTTTGCATCTCCATTCGAGATGTGTTCTTAGTCTTCATTGTTTTTTGTAAATTAACAAGGGCCAAAATTATTTATTAATTTTGTGGCTCTTAAAAATATTTAGGATCTTTTACACACATTATTCTATTTTTGTAAAATCGAATACTTTAGATTTTTTTTAAGAGAGAAATAATCAATACATAAAATACCTAATTAATTTTATAAAATAAATAATACATAAGGTTTTTATTAAGTTTGATTTTTTTTTTAAGAATGAAGTGTACATGTGTAAATAGAACTTTAAAATTATTAACAATTTTATTACAATTATACATTATAGATAAATATTGTCTCAATTTAATTATACATACTAATAAATTTATTTATTATATGGTATGATTATTAGTATATATATTCGTTATATAATTATCAAATGCAAAATATTCACTTCAAAGAATAAAGAAACCTTATTAAATTAAAATTATACTTATAATTGAGAGACTTTGATAAAATAATCACCTCCACAAATATTTCACATAAGACAAAATGTCAATTAGATGACAAACTTATTTAGCATTAACCTTAAGAAGTAGTATAGTGTAATGTGGTACTTGTTTTATCAATTTTTTTTTTTTTTTGTAATTTAATATGTGTTGAAGGCTAATTATGTAATTCAATTAGAAGATGTCCAAAAATATTTTCACTTTTTATGTATGATATAAATATATAGTTTTCTTTTTTTAAAAAAAAAAAATTAACATCTTATATACACTAATTATACATGTATAAGCAAACTTCTATTTTTTTTTTAATAAAATAATAAATAAACCATTTCTTAATTAGATGTAATTGAGTTAGATGATTATAATATAATATTTTATTTTTGAAAGCATAAAAAAATATTAATGGGTTTGTTGTTCATAAAAAAAAATTGTAATTTAATATTTAATGAAGGTTAATTATGTAATTTAAATAGAGAAAGCCTAGAAATATTCTCACTTTGTAGTCATAGAAGATTAGAGGACAAAATTAATAAAAATCCAACCTACGTTACATATCCATTTCCAAAAATAAATAAATAAATAAAAATAAACTTACCTGACATATTGATATTATAACTGAACTCAAGGAAAGATAATTCAAATTAATCCTACTGAGCAAAAAAAGAAAAAAAGTGATTATAGGACACCAGTTTTTTTATTTATTATTATTCATAAGCCATATTGTATTTGATTATTGCTGGTCGATTTTTCTCTTAGAAGAGAAAAAAAAAAATAGAGTTTCATTCAATTGTAAAATTAAAAGTGAAAAAATACAATTAATAAAAAATTCTTATATAGGCAACTAATATAAAATACTAAAATAAAATAAAAGATTAAAATAATCTTAAATAATTATTTAACACCTTCCCTCAAACTTACGATGCTGCTGCAAGAAGCATTGCAAGTTTGTCTAAAAGAAAACGAAAACGAGAAATCGTATGTGACTTGGTAAAAAAGTCAGCAAGCTGCAGCGAGGAACAAAGGGCAAAGTAATGGTGTCCAATTTCAGATAGTGACGAGTAAAATGGCAATCAATCTCAATATGCTTGGTGCGTTCATGAAAAACTAAATTGTGAACAATCTAAATAGCACTTTGATTGTTACAATTACATAGGAGTAGGACAATCTAAATAACACCCATATCTATAAGTAACCATCTTTAACCAAACAATCTCTTTAGTAGTAGACGTCATGGCACGATACTCAACTTCCGTAGAAGATTGAGAAACAACGGACTGCTTCTTGCTCTTCCAAGAAATAAGGGAATCTCCCAAAAAGATACAGAAACAGATGACAAAATTTTGGTATGCGGGATCACGACCATGATTTGCATTATAGTAAGCTCGTAATTCCAAAGAGGAGGTAGAAGGCAAGAGTAGGCTCTGAAAGATGGTACTCCGAAGATACTGCAGAATGCAAAGAACAACAACCTAGTGAATCGTAGTAGGAGAAGCAACTAATAACTAACTAACAATATGTACAACATATGCAATGTTCGGACGAGTAATAGTGAGATAAACTAGACTGCCAAGAATAGTGCGATACAAAGTAGAATCTTCCAAAGGAGAGCCATCAGAAGGAGAATATTGAACATTCAACTCAGAAGGAGTGTCAACAACTCTAGTATCAGTAAGGCGAGCACGCTTAATAATGTCAGTTGTGTACTTTGACTCAGAAAGAAGATAACTTTTTGGCAAAAAGGCAACTTCAATACCCATAAAATAAGGCAGAGAACCCAAATCCTTCATTTCAAATTGAGAAGCTAATTCTGACTTTAACATTTCAATTCCCTATAAATCATCCCCTGTAATAATCATATCATCAACATATAAGAAAAGCATAATACGACATGTAGATGTGCACTTGACAGGTAATGCTGAATCATGATCACTTGAAACAAAACCAAGAGATAAAATAACAATAGAGAACTTCTTAAACAATGCTCGGGGAGCTTGTTTAAGACCATACAAAGCCCTTTTTAGCTTGCAAACCTTGCCTTGCTTATGAGGAACACCAGGAGGAGGAACCATGTAGACTTCCTCATGTAAGTCACCATTCAAAAAGGCATTCTTAGCATCCATTTGAGATATAGTCCCTTGACGAACTAATGTCACTGCTATAAGAGTATGAACAATAATCATTTTTGCAATAGGAGCAAAAGTTTTCTCAAAGTCCATATCATACTTTTGTGAAAAGCTCTTAGTCACTAATCGAGCCTTGTACCGTCCAATAAACCCATCAGACTTGGTCTTGATTTTATACACCCAACGAGAACCAATAGCATGTTTACCAAGAGGCAGAAGCATGTTTAAGCTTTTAGCTATTTTTTTTTTTTTAGCTTCTAGCTAATATAGCTCATTTTTTGTGAGAGCATCTCCAATAATTAAATTTTGGAGAATGCTTAAAATAAATAATGTATTAAATAATAATATGTGAGATTATATAGTTGTCTAAAAAATAATGAGTCATATTTTATGATGTGGCAAGAGAGAGAAGAGAAAGGTAATAAAAAGATTCTAATTGAACAACTATTTTGTGGTTATAGATATAGTTTTGTGGTTTCACACTTTTTCTTATAAAGATGAGGTCTCAAGTTTGATTTTCTTCACCAAAAAACAAAAAATTGATCATTAGAGGTGACCTAATAGCATTAATACTATGAAAAAGATATAAAATAAAATATTATATTTTTAGATAATATGAAAATTTTAGAAAATTATTACCATTAGAGATGCTTTGAATTCTCTAATTAATGATTGAGTTTTTTATGGGTAAACTCTCTCAACTATTAATTCTCTTGCACTTAATCTTTGAAGTTCAAATTTCGACGGCAAAACCCTTCAAACTACTGAACTGCTTGCAAATTTAAGGTTTCATCTATTTTTTACAGTTAACTGCCAATATAGACTGCATATGTAGACATTTTTGTACATGTGTCAAATTTATATTGGCACACTTAATATTATTATTTTAAAAATATGAAAAATTATTTCAAAATTTATATTTTTTATTTTTTAAATATTGTATTTTTATTTTAATAATTTTATTTAATTTTAAAAATAATCTTAATTGTACCAATATAAACGTGACATGTGTATAAGAATGTATACATAAACATCCCATAGTAACAGTTAACCGAACGACACTTTATATTTACTACTACTTCAGGAGGGTTTTATTGTTAAAATTTAAGCTTAGAATTAAATGCAAGTAAAACGATAATTAAAATTATTTAATCGTAAAAAAAACTCATAATTAATTAGTCTGATTTGTTTAAGCAAAGTAGTCTTTTCTTAATGCAATAAAAGCAGTTTAGACCCTCTCCTCTTCTTTGCCCATGCCAAGTCTTTTTGAGAAAAAGCGTTTATATCATAAAATTACATCAAGTTAGACCTCTCGGTCATTACAAAATAGAGTTTCCAGTATGAAAGAGACCGGGAGAGACCCAAACACCTGATAGGTAAAGGCCCATCTAGCTACATTATGAGCGGCAAAGTTACAAAGTCTACTAACATAAGAAAAACAACAACTACTAAAGGAGGGAGAAGAACTAGTACAAAATGAGATATAGTTCTCGATTGCCCAACGAGACCCCTTCCCATTGATAGTGTCGACAACCACTCTCGAGTCATTCTCCACAATAACATACTTAGAGCCGATATCCAAAGCTACTGACACAGCCAAGCAGTAAGCCGCAGCTTCTCCACAAAGTGCATCCGAGAAATCCTCCCGAGCTGTCTGAACTCTAATCACTCTACCAAGATGATTTCTTACAACAACAGCAGTACACATACTCTCCAAGCCCACTTTTACATCACAAGTCAGTTATTATTGTTTTATTTTATTAAAAAAACGAAAAAAAGAACAAACTTACTAACAATTACAAAGGATTATTTTGCATTAAAAATTTAATTTATTTTTCCATGTATAAGACTCGTAAATGTGGTGAGGAAGGTGACTGACACACTGATTTGTTTGTCAGGAGTTATTTTAATTGACTCACGCTGAATTGAAGATTAGGATTTTGCTGACAAATTCTTTTGGTTTTGTTTTGTTGATAGTCAATTTATTTTGGCTTCTTACAAATAATTGGTATAATTTTTAGAAAATATTAATAGGTGCTTTAAGATGAATTCACTACACATCACTCCGTATCAATTGTATCTCTACTTATAATCTGAATTTTTATATGATGATGTTTATTATAATTATTTAAGGTTAATTTAATTTTGAGAATATGACATTCAGAATTATGTGATGGGTAAGAGAGATATTAAGTAAGTTGCATAATTTTAAATTGTTTGGGAATATTCTAAGACTGTCTAATTATAAGATAGGGGTTATAAGATAAGGAGAAAAATATGTATAAATATTTTAGTTAGTTATAACATATATTTGTAATGATATATTGAATTTATAACAAAACATTTGTTTTGGTTTATCGGCTAAACTAATTTATATACATTTTAGAGGTCAAAATTTCAAATCTCAACTTAGTTTTTTTGTAGTTTATTTATTTATTTTTTTTAAAAAAAAGATTGTCTTAAGATTTGAACCCTTACCAACAAAACTTCTATGTAGTGTCTTAACTATTAAAACTAACCATTTTATTGTTATTTTTTTTACTTTAAATTATATTTAATAATAATATGAACATAGAAGTTTGTATAAATTTTTAACATATTATATCGTGTAGAAAATAAAGTATATTCTTCCTAACTTACAAATAAAAAAAAGTTCGCCCCCTCAATTTAAATTCAAAGTCTGCCACTGTATGATATTACACAGTTAAAAATACTTAAATAGATTGATAGGTACTAACTATGTCAATAATATGTATCTTCTTTTCAGTAGCTCATTATTTAAAAGTTCCAAAGTTAAGTATGTTAGAAAAACTTGTGTTGGTTTGGCAGGCTTAAAGCAGGGGCGTTACAGTATGGCTCTGGGATTGGTACGGGCTGAACTAGGGTGCGAGAACTGTTTAAATGAATTTTTATTTTTATTTTCAAAATTAAAAAGTGAACGCAATTTTGTAGAATAAGTTGAGGAATTTTTAAAAATACCGTGTTTTTATGTTTTATTTATAATTTTACCACTTAAAGCTTTTATTTACAAAAATATACTTGTAAAGTTTTAAAATTATAAAAATACACTTCTCTCAATAAAAAGTAAAAAAATAACTAAAAAACAAATAACTATAAATTAATTATAAATAAATTTTAAAACAACCAAAAAAATAACCTCATGAGTTGTGACAACCATAATAAAACTATAAATAAATTATATATATATATGAAATTATTATTTTTAAAAAAGAGGTATTTTTATAAATAAACGAAGATGCTCTTTTTTGTCGTGAGTGCTCAAGAAAGAGAATTCCATATCTAAGGACGAGCAGCGTCGGTGGTGGTTATTTTTAGGGTTAGGAGTGCTCAGGTAATAGAATTCATTGCAGTAGATGCTTTTTTTTTTTTTGGATTGTATAATGTTTTTATACAGTGTGTATATATAATGTGTGTATATGTATTGAGGGAGAGAGTTGTTGTTTTTTTTTTTTGGTAACAAATATTTGAACTGTATTTGGTAAGGAAAAAGAGTATGAAATAGGTAATTTATAAGAAAAATGGAGAGAATAGTAGCTTAAACAGGCAAGTGAGAAGGATTTTGTAAAAGAAGATTTGTTACCATATATATTCTTAAAGATAATTATGACACTTAATAATTTTTTAAAATGTTAGGGATAAGGCTGGTGTCACAATATTTTTTCTTATCTTACCTAATGAAAAATTGGGGAATTACTCTATATACTGTTTTTTTTTTATTTTTTTTAAATTTACGATTTCGATTTCTAAAGTAGTTTCTCTAGTGGTTTCTATGTGGGTTGCTATACAATTTTTTGTTGCGATTAAGTTGCAGAACTAGTTGCAATAAGATTTTTATGTAGAATTCCGTAAAAATACAAAAAAAATTATTTTAAAGTGTAAAAATAAAAAAGCCCCTAAAAAATTTAAGCTCCTTATGTTTTTGTTTCATTTTCATGTCCATGATTTTTACGCACGGATGATCCCTTTTATTTTTAATTCATTTTTTTTTTTGTGATTGAGTATTGTAGTTATTTAAGACATTCTGCCAAATTTTTAAAAATTTAACATTTTAAAAATAGGATTCTAACAATATGTTGCACGTATGTTTCTTTTATTTTATTGTTTAATAGTTATTCTTATACTCTTCAAGCTAACAAAGTCATTCATAAACGTAGGTAGGGCTGAGCATTGGTCGGTTTGGTCGATTTTTTTCTATATAAAAATTCAAAATTCGGTTTTCGGTTTGGATTGGTGCAATCCGAAAACCGACCGACCAATCCAGAACATATCTTAAAACAGACCGTTTTGAACCTCGATTTGGTCGGTTTAAACCGCCCAAACCGAACTTTTTTTTTTAAAAAAAATAATAATCCAATTTATTCTATAAATACATTATTTTACATTTAACAACTACAAACATATAAATTAATTGTTCAAAAACTAATTATCTTATTCTTTTAACTTTAATATTAATAAAAAAATAATATATTATTTTTATATATTATTAGTAACTATAATACATGAAAAAAAAACTTAATAAATTAATATATATAACGGTCGGTTTCGGTTTTTCGGTCGGTTTATTACCATAAAAAAACCGACCGTTCAATGGCGGTTTAAACCGTTAGCAGTTTTTTCGGTTTTCGGTTTCGTCGGTTTCGGTTCTAACGGTGTTCGGTAGGTCGGTTTGAACGGCTTTTTCGATTTTTTGGATTTTATGCTCACCCCTAAACGTAGGGAGTTGTAATCATTAAAAAGTTATCTATATATTTTTAGGTGCTTCTACAATGCACTTTCTTAAAATGGATGTACTGATACATCATTTACTTGTTTCAGCACTGAGAAGAATTTATTAGTCCATTTTTTTTTTCTTCATATTTGTGTATGTTATAGTTATTTAAGATATTCTACAAAATTTTTAGAAATTTGAAATAATTTATAATATAGAAAGTAGTGTTCAAACAATCTATTTCACATGTGTATAAAATAAAATATACACGAGTGCAACACACTGTTTGAACTTTATATTCGTTGTGTTAAATTTTTTTTGAATTTTTTAAAATTTTACAGGATGTCTTAAATAATTATGATGTACATGAACATGAGAAAAAAAATTGACTAAAAAATTATTCAAATACCAAAACAGATATAAGTGAATCGGTACATTTCTTTTAAAGATGTGCATTCTAAATTTTTTCTATATTTTTATATATATTAATTACATAAAAAATAGATATATTACTAGTAAATAGCCTTCCAAATTATTTTGTTTACAATTTGCCCTCCTCATTTTCCAATTCTTTCCGTGACTAACTCTCCATTCATGTTATTTATTTTTTCTTCTTACCAAACAACATTCCAACACACAAATTTAAATGCATATATACATGGACGACATAATTAATAGTTATTAAAGGTCTGAAATAAAATTTGGGTGTTTGTGGAGATAAGAAATTCAATGCATTACACTACACTACCACCTCACCTCCCTACACTCCAATTTGAAGTGAAGAAGAGTGAGTAAGACCACAAAGACTGCTGGCTAATTTAACACAAGCCACATAAATATAAATAAATAGAGAGGTGTAAGTGTAACCATCAATGTCTTTTCTTAAAATAAAATATTTATTGCCAATAATATATAATAACAAAAATAAAATAAAATAAAATATTTGTCCCTATCTTATATTTATATATTTCTTTCAACGGATAAACCTTTGTCTTGTCGTAAAAGGTTACGACACTTATTAAATGTTCTCTAACGTTTTATATAATATAAAACAAAATACTTTTGCGAAATGACATAAAAGGACTCTTCATTTTCTTTCCATTTAAGCAAAATTAAGGTAGAATAATCGGTTCATTTCACACCAACCCAACAAACAATTTGTAATTTATTTCTTCCATTATGGGATTATGAATTAGGGTACCTTTATCTAATATTTAATGGCTAATTAAGATTTTTGTCCCTTAAACTTTAACATGTACTAAATATACTTCTTAGACTTTTTTGAGTGTTAAAAATTCTCCCTTAACTATTAAGATTGTTAGATTTAAGACTTTTGTCTAATTTCATTCAATTTTACTATTTCAATGTTTGTTTATATACTAAATTATGCTTCCTAGACTTTTATATCTACCAAATTATGCCCTCAAACTTTAACATGTACTAAATCATGCTTCCTAAACTTTCATCTATGTTAGATTTTTTTTACTAAAATTCGATAAAAGTCCTTAAATTCAACAATCTCAATAGTTCATGAGCATTTTTAACGACCTTAAAAGTTCAAAAAACATGATTTAATACATGTCAAAGTTTGGGTGAAAAAAATCCTAATTAGCCATAATTAATTAACAATAATTTCATGTTATTTTTCACAAATCATTATCTTATTTTCACAAAAAGGAAAGGACAGTTGTGTAAATGTGCCCTTAAAACCACAATTTGTCACCTCAATTTTTTTTTTTTCCATTTTCTTTTCCTATAAATAAAAAAATATTTTGTTGATGTTGTTGTATTGCAAGCGGCGCCCATTCTTCAGTTTGAGTTTAGTCCCCACCACTGTCTCTTTTCTCTTTCTTAGTCCTCACTTTGAAATCTTTTCAGTGAGTTTCGGAAGAGAGAGAAAAATATATATTTATTATTATTTTTATAGTGAGAGAGAGAAAGAGTCCCTACCAAAGCTCGAAACTTTAGAGTGAGGGTGGGAAATATTTGAAAGGTAGAAAGTGTTTCATGGCTTTATGAATATTGGGATATGATTGGTATTTTGATTAAAAGTGTACTTTGAACTAATTTCTTTTTAATTTTTTGTTAGATATATATTTTTTTGTAGCGATTCTCGGGTCTGTTTCTGGTCAGCAGCTTTCGTGTTTGGATGAGTTGAAGGTCACCACATACCAATGGTAACTCCAAGCTTATGGCTTTCACTTTCGCAATCCCTTTCTCTATATGTTTTGTCTGTAAATGCTGTTGTAATTGTTGAACTTCAGTTCGTTCTTATGAATTTTTTGAGCAAAGTTCAAATTTTTGGCTGTCTTCCTGTAAATTTGAAGAACTGGGTTTTTTTTTTAATTATTATATAATTATTGTTCAGGGATATGTTGAGGGGGAATTGAATGAAAATGAACTTGAGTTTCGGTTGTTCGTTTACATTATCTTTTGAAAGAGGCACCTCATTTTTTTTCAAAAAATTTAAAAGAAAATCAAACCATGTCTTATAAAGATGAGGATCAACCTAGAAAGTTTAAGTTTAAGTTTAAGTTAATAGAAAACAATGGCTTGAGTTTTTTTTTTTTCTCTTCTATGATACTAGTTTTTGGGTTCTCATTGCTTAATGTTGCAGAGAACCCTTTAACCTGTTACATTTGCTTAGTAAGTGTTAACAATTGTAGTTATTGATCTATTTATTAAACAATCATTGGGCTTTCCCTGTTAATAATTTTTGTTTGGGCATAGTTGTTATGAGTTGACACTTTAAACAGTAATCGTTTTTGTTTGTACTTTGGATGATAGTCTTTGTCTCAAATACGCTATGTAATGGATGTTATGGTTGGTACTTGTTCGAAACAAAAAGTCACTGTTGTTCCTAATGCCATTGTGGTTTTGAATGCAATGCAACTGTTCTATTAATGTTTTCAGTTTAGAACTCCAAATTCACTAGTGGCATGGTGATATTAGTCTTGTTTTCTTTATTTTCAAGATAACATTTTTTAAACCTTTTACATGGGATATAAAGTAAATTAAAGATTCCTTTTATATTGAGTGTGATGTTTGCAATTGCATTTTGTTGCTTACTTTTTTCAGGCTGCACCAGTTAACATAGTGTTAGGCTCTCATGTATGGGTTGAAGATCCTACTTTGGCTTGGATTGATGGAGAAGTTACGCGGATCAATGGCTTGGAGGTTCACGTTCATACCACAAATGGAAAAACAGTAAGGGCTTCGTCAGCCATGCAGACGTAGTAAAACAAATGAGACATGTTTGCGTATTTATATACATATGAAGATGCATTTATTGTGTTGTAACTTGTAATTTTCCTTTATTATCTTCTATATTTGGTACTAATTCACTCAAATGAATTTTCAACAGGTAATCACAGATAGCATGAATGTTTTTCCAAAGGATACCGAAGTTCCACCTGGAGGGATAGATGATATGACAAAACTATCATATTTGCATGAACCTGGAGTTCTGGAAAACCTGGCCATTAGATATGAACTTAATGAAATCTATGTGTGTCAAATTTACTTCCATATATTTGTTTAGAAATATTAAGGTGCAGCAACATTACTGGATTCTAATTTTGGTAATTTGCCTTCTCAGACATACACTGGAAATATTCTGATAGCAGTCAATCCATTTCAACGATTGGATCATCTTTATGATACTCACATGATGGCACAATATAAAGGAGCTCCTTTTGGAGAACTAAGCCCTCATGTTTTCGCGGTTGGAGATGCTGCATACAGGTGAAATATGTATTCTATAGTTCTCTCAAGAAACTTACACTATTTCCTGATGTTTTTGTCTTGCGAAAATAGGGCAATGATTAATGAGGGAAAAAGTAATTCCATTTTGGTAAGTGGAGAGAGTGGTGCTGGTAAAACTGAGACAACAAAGATGCTCATGAGATATCTTGCCTATTTGGGTGGCCACTCGGGAGTGGAAGGATGTACTGTTGAACAACAAGTTTTGGAGGTAAGATAAATATGCTGTTTAGCACGTGTTGAGTTTTATGTACTATCATAACGAAGCGGGTCTAACTAAAGTTTTTGGTGTTTTTTGGGCTCAAATATATTGTAGTCCAACCCAGTGCTTGAAGCATTTGGCAATGCCAAAACAGTTAGAAATAACAACTCAAGGTATGCAATAGTTTTATACTGTTATTTGACCTGTTGAAGGCTGTTTTATAGCTTTTTTGAAGATTCTAATATCCATTATCTCCTCTGGATGTAATACACAGTCGTTTTGGAAAATTTGTTGAAATTCAATTTAATAAGTATGGGAGGATATCTGGTGCTGCTATCAAAACCTATCTGCTTGAAAGGTCTCGGGTTTGCCAAATTTCTGATCCAGAGAGAAACTACCATTGTTTCTACCTTCTTTGTGCTGCACCAAAAGAGGTATTTTGACATTGCTGCTCTTAGGTTTTCTTTGTTTCGTAACCTTCTTTAAAAGTTTGCACATTTGACAGAATGAAATATTCATTCTTATAGAGTTCTGACTACAGTTTCTTCTTCTTTTTTTAATGGCAGGATATTGAGAAATATAAATTGGGTAGCCCCAAGTCTTTCCATTATTTAAATCAGTCCAAATGTTATGAGCTGGATGGGGTGAGTGATGGTGATGAATATCTTGCTACTAGAAGGGCGATGAGCATTATCGGAATCAGTGAAGAGGAGCAGGTTCATATTCTAATTTGAAGTGTCAACTTTCAATTTTGTGGTTTAATCATATTTCTGATTACTTGTGGTTCTTCCAGGAGTCAATATTTAGAGTTGTAGCTGCAATACTTCACCTTGGTAATATCAATTTTTCCAAAGGGGAGGAAATAGATTCCTCAGTCATCAAAGATGATGAATCGAGATATCATCTTAATGTGACCTCAGAACTTCTTCGGTATTTTGTCATGGTTAATTTATTTCCATATATACATCTAGTTATTCCTGTCACATATTAACTAAAATCATCATATAGATGTGATGCCCAGAGCTTGGAAGAGGCTCTCATTAAACGAGTAATGGTGACTCCAGAAGAAGTTATCACAAAAACTCTCGACCCTGATAATGCGATTAATAGCAGGGATGCACTAGCTAAGACATTATATTCTCGCTTATTCGATTGGTGAGCCTTGCCTTCCCTTGACCTAGATATATTTATCTATCTAGTAATTATTGCATGAAGATAATAACATGTATTACCATATTGTTTCAGGCTGGTGGACAAAATCAACAATTCAATTGGGCAGGATCCAAACTCAAATTCAATAATTGGAGTCCTTGATATTTATGGCTTTGAAAGTTTTAAGTGCAATAGGTATGATGAGAAAGGAGAGTGTACTGTGCCATGTGTCAAGTACACCAAAGATACTACATTTATGACTGCGATTTCGTACATCATTATTATTTCTTTCAAGAAAGGAAACTATACATGTGTGTAATTATTGATACTATGCTATGTTCGTTGTTTAACGTAACAGTTTTGAGCAGTTTTGTATCAACTTTACAAATGAAAAACTACAACAACATTTTAATCAGGTTAGTATATATTGTTAATATTTGATGAGACTAAATTTGCTATACTATTCATAAAAAAAAAAAAAACTTTGCTATACTCCACATGTATTTGAGAGTCTAATTTCTCGCTATCTTGCGATTGCAGCATGTGTTTAAAATGGAACAAGAGGAATACAACAAAGAAGAAATAGACTGGAGCTATATTGAGTTTATCGATAACCAAGATGTGCTGGATCTAATTGAAAAGGTTTTTAGCTGTTGCTTGTTCCTATTTCTGACCTTTTATACATGTTGTGGAAGTGTAACTCTAAAGTCATTTTTGATAAATTTATTAGTGTTAGTATCATTGTGTTTCTAAGATAAATCAATTTAATTATTCACAGAAACCTGGAGGAATTATAGCACTCTTAGATGAAGCCTGGTATGTTGCTCTTGTTTGATCCTTTTTTTTTTTGCTAATTTTGAATATATTGTTTACAATAATAATTACATTGTATATCAGTTTATCTCTGTCTGAGTCTGTGGTTGCTCCATTTAATGTAGTTCTTAATAGTATCTAACCTTTTTCCTTCTTTAGCTTCATTCTGTGTCTCATATGCATACTATTGTTTGTTGCAGCATGTTTCCAAAGTCCACTCATGAAACTTTTGCACAGAAGTTGTATCAGACTTTCAAAAATGAGAAACGATTTATAAAGCCAAAGCTTTCTCAGACTGATTTTACTATATCACACTATGCGGGCGAGGTAAATTCGTTGTATTTGGTTATATACTTATGTAAGACTTTTTGACTTGAAAGGTTAATCAACTCAGTCTCTAACATTTTCTTCCTTGCAAAGGTAACTTATCAAGCCAATCAGTTTCTAGACAAGAACAAAGATTATGTCATTGCTGAGCATCAAGCTTTGCTAACAGCCTCAAATTGCTCATTTGTGGGTGGTCTGTTTCCCCCACTTCCAGAAGATTCGTCAAAGTCATCCAAATTTTCTTCCATTGGATCGCGCTTTAAGGTTATTTTCACACGTTGTTGTTTAAATTTTTATTGGAATTGATTTATCCCATGAAGTAGTTATGTAATTTCTTTTTATATGAATTTTTGTATATTTGAAGTCCTCTTCCATTTAAAAAATAATAATAAATTGTACATTATGCCAATGCTCTTCCTTAAAATCACCAATTCTTTGATTTTTTATCTCTCTTATTGCAAATGTCTCCAATTTTGTGTTATGAATGTTTAGAATCTGTTTCTATTCTGATCATAAAGCATAAGGACTGATAGACTTTTATTAATTCACAGCTACAACTTCAGTCTTTGATGGAAATCTTGAGTACAACAGTACCTCATTACATTAGATGTGTGAAGCCAAACAGTGTCCTGAAACCTGCTATATTTGAGAATCTTAATATTATTCAACAATTGCGATGTGGTGTAAGCATATCTTCACAATCATTCGTCTCTTGAATGTTACTTTTCGTTTTCCTTAAATAGATATATATTTTTCACATGAACTGTTCTTATTCCTATTTATTCATATGCTTTTTAATTAATATTTTGTATTTTCTTTTTAGAGAAATATTTTTACGTTTCTCTTCTTCTTTAGGGTGTCCTTGAGGCAATCAGGATTAGTTGTGCTGGCTATCCTACTAGACGCACATTTTATGATTTTGTAAATCGTTTTGGTCTTTTGGTTCCTGAAGTTTTAGAAGCAAAGTAAGTTTTGTTTTATGGTTTTACTTTATACATGCTGATATTGTTTAATACAAATTTTATGTAATATCTCACAAGCATTTTCCATCTTATTGCAGTTATGATGACAAGGTTGCAAGCCAAATGATTCTTGATAAAAAGGGATTGAAAGGATACCAGGTTTTTGATTAATACTTTTCTTTTATACCCAAAAGATTGAGGTTTCGTTTTGCACTTGCATATCAGTACCGTCTCTGTGGTGTGTTCTTACAGATAGGCAAGTCAAAGGTCTTCCTCAGAGCAGGTCAGATGGCTGAGCTGGATGCTAGGAGGACAGAAGTACTTGGAAATGCTGCTAGAACAATTCAACGACAAATTCGTACCTTCATTGCTCATAGAGAATTTGTTACATTGCGCAAAGCTGCAATTCAGTTGCAATCCCGTTGGCGAGGTTTGTTTTTTACTCAAATATCTCTCCGTTTGTCTGCTAAAGTTCTAACTCATCTCTTCCTTTTGGGAAACATGTCAGGATATCACAAATTAATAAGATTATTTTCTAGACATACGTTTAGATAATCAAATTAAAATTCATGAGACTTATTAGTATAAAAAAGAAAATCTGGAGCTGTGTTAATATCTGAGATCAGGTTTTGAGATGCATCCGAGGTTGTTCAGTTGTGTCCTTAAGTTGATGGTTTTAGGCATGCATGTTTGTCTGTGACAATCTCTCTGTACGAACTTTTATTTTAAAGAAACATATAAGAGTTCAGTTCTTTAATATCATAATGTACTTTTTGTGATCAGTTCACTTTATTTTTGCTTTTACCTTCAATGAAAATAAAAAGCTTTTTTTATTTCCAATTTTTTGTAGGTAAAATCGCATGCAAACTGTATCAGCACTTGAGACAAGAAGCTGCAGCATTGAAGATCCAGAAGAATTTCAAGCAATATAGAATCACAAAATCCTACAGAATACAACGGTCCTCCGCAATAAAATTGCAGGCAGGCATAAAAGCAATGCTTGCACGTAAGGAGTTCAGATTCCGAAAGCAAACAAAGGCTGCTGTCAACATTCAGGTATCATGGCATACTTATGCATTTAGTAATTAATTTTACCTTTTTTCTTTTTAAGGAGGGAATACTTCATTGAATGTATGGTAAGAATATATTTGTGTTTGTCATGTGATTGTTTTATTTTCTTTTTGCAACTACTTTTTGTATTATGTATTTCTTTGTTAAAGTTGCTAAACTTCTTGTATTCATTGAATATTATTATTGATGGTTTGTAGGCTCATTGGCATTGCTACCGAGCTCATTCTTACTATAGAAGTCTACAAAAGGCTGTGGTTGTGACTCAGTGTGAATGGAGATGCAGAGTTGCAAGAAAAGAGCTCAGAAAGCTCAAAATGGCATGTTATCGATTACATATATACACATTAATATACTTTCAACTCAATGTGATCTGGTTTCATGTTGAGTGCGGGTTTCTGAGTAAGTGATGCTGTTTTTTTTCAAATTTATTTAGGCTGCCAGAGAAACAGGGGCTCTTAAAGAAGCGAAGGACAAATTGGAAAAGCGTGTTGAGGAGCTTACTTGGCGGTTACAATTGGAGAAACGGTTGAGGGTAGTTTTTTCTTTCTATATTTTACATCATGTGATTTTCAATTTTTCCATTAATTTTATTAAAAAACTTCAAATTCAAATTTAAGAAACATGTTTTCTTTTAATTAAGAGATTCAGAATCAAGTTAAGGAGTATAAAATTTGAAAATAAGAGCCACTATTAGTAAAAAAACTATTAATGCCGATGTTAATTTATATGGTGATAGTTGCAAACTGTATTATTCCGATTAAAACGAGTTAGTTTTAGAATGTTTACTTTAATCAAAAGTTTATATGCACATTTAGTTTAAATACCATATAATTTCTATTTTTAGCCATTTTGTGGTTATAATTTGATATAGTTATTTTTGGTTTCTGAAATAGACTGATCTCGAGGAGTCAAAAGCTCAGGAAATTGCAAAATTGAAGGATATTTTGCGTGCAAAAGATCTACAAGTAGAAGAAGCAAACGCCTTGGTTATTAAAGAGCGAGAGGCAGCTAAAAAAGCTATTGAAGAAGCACCTCCTGTCATTAAGGAGATCCCAGTTTTAGTACAAGATATGGAAAAGGTTGAATCCTTGACCACTGAAGTTGAGAAGTTGAAGGTAGAATGATGTTTACTGTGTCTCACTTAATTGTTTCGTGTGAATATATTTATGATCATTTAGAACATTTGATTGATGATTAAATTTCAACCGCCATTTTCATATTAAAAGATTGTATCTGTTTCAGTTATTCGGACGAGAAGTAAATATGAATTGAAAATGTGGGTGTCAAATTGTTTACATAATCAATTGGAATTTTCTGTTAGGTGATGAATTATTATCTTTTTGGTATAGATGTTACTAGCATCCGAAGCACAGAAATATGAGAAGGTCATTGAGGGTTATGCTGCTGAACAAATCGCGTATGAGAAATTGGCTACGAAGCTGGAACTTGCGAAGATGAAAGAAGATGAGTTTGAAGATTCATTGCAGAGGTTTGAAATGGAACATGGTTGCTAATTTACAGTATTCAAACAAGTATTCTTCTCAATGAAATGTTATAATTTTATCATAATTTACAAATTTATGCTTCCTTTGAAAGCTTTGTACTAATGAATCTAGGGAATTGAAATGTTTGGCGTGGAGAGTTCTTCTAGTTGCCAAAATGATGTGTTACCAATTTAAATATACGAAAAGAAAACTCTTATGATTTTCTAATCAATTTCTCACCTGTTTTTAGGCTTCAAGAGACGGTATCTAATTTAGAATCAGAGAACCAGGTACTCCGGAAACAGGCCCCATCTATCTCACCCACTGGTCAAACTTCATCTGCAAGAAAGTCAAAAATTATTCTGGTGCGTTTGAAACTTTATATTTGCATTCATCCATATTGTGGTGACTTCTTTGAGTAATTTAAATATATTTCACATTTTTCAACAAAATAACAGACGACGATACAAAATGGGCATGCTGGCAAAGTAGAAATGAGAGAAAACCCGGTAAGTGTCTTAATGTGCAAGACAATGAAAAAGATTATATTTGCATTAATTCAATATATTTCATATTTTCTACAAAATAACAGATGATGGTAGAGAATGGGCATGCTTACAATGTAGAAATGAGAGAAAACCCGGTAAGTGTCTTTATGTGCAAGACAGTGAAAAGACTATTTGCATTCATACATATTGGTGACTTCATTTAATTCAATATATTTCATATTTTCTACAAAATAACAGACGACGGTAGAGAATGGGCATGCTGACAATGTAGAAAAGAGAGAAAACCCGGTAAGTGTTTTTATGTGCAAGACTGTAAATAAATTATTATGGTACTTGCATGAAATTTTATATTTGCATACATCCATATTGGTGTCTTGTTTGTGTAATTAAATATATTTCACATTTTCAATAAAATATCAGATGGTGGAGAATGGTCATGCTGGTAATGGAGAAATGAGAAGAAACCCGGTAAGTCTTTATCTGCAAGAAATTAAAAGTTATTCTTGTGCGCCCATGAAACTTATATTTGCATTCAACCATATTTTGCTGACTTCTTTGAGTAATTAAATAATTTGTGCACGCTTCAACAAAATACAGACCGTAGAGAATGGGCATGCTGATAATGAAGAAATGAGAGAAAGTAGAGTAAGTGTTTTTTTAATTTTTTTTTTCAAGTTTACTTTTTTAGGTAAAATCTTGTTTTTAAATAATACACATAATATTGATTGCTCAGTATCTTATAACATGTAATGGTCAGCAGTCTGAAACTGAAGAAAGCCCTCAGAAATCTGCAAATAAGAAGCAGCAGGTGAACTTATAGATTTCAGTACTCTACTGTTTTTCTGAGATAGGGCCTTTAATTTTTAGATTGTCTTCATTCTTTACATAACTATATGTATTGGTGCAGGCGAATCATGACCTGCTCATTAAGTGTATATCCCAAGATCTAGGTTTCTCTGGGGGTAGGCCTGTTGCTGCTTGTCTGATATACAAATGCCTTCTGCAGTGGAAGTCATTTGAGGTTGAAAGAGCCAGTATTTTTGACAGTATCATTAAAAATATAGGCACATTAGTTGAGGTAAATTGTTTGTTTGTTTGTTTGTTTGTTTGTTTTTTTCTAGTTTCAACTGGGTTTTATGGATTATGGTTTATGTTTGAAATACGGGGACAAGTCAGCTCCATGAACGTGATACAGTCTCGTCATAGAACGTGATCTGTTAAACTCTATTAGATCTTATAACTGGATTGTCATGACTTGTTACTGATGCAAGTTTAATTCCACAGAAGGCCCGTGGTAACAGTGATGTGCTATCTTACTGGCTGTCTAATACATCCACATTGCTTTTACTCCTCCAACGCACACTACGAGCTACTGGAGTTGCCGGCTTAACTCCACAACGTCGAAGGATGCCAACTTCTCTGATTGGGAGGATGTCTCAAGTAAGAGAGGTCTTTCTGATTTTCCAAACATTTGAAAATGTTCCTAGTTTGTGCTGTTCTAGTAAAGTTCTGTTTTCATTGATCCAAATTTCTAGGGCCTTCGTGCATCTCCACAGAGTGCTGGTTTCTCCTTCTTCAGTAATCGGGTACTTGGTGGAGTGGAAGAAGTTCGGCATGTCGAACCCAGATATCCAACTTTGCTTTTCAAGCAGCAACTTATAGCTGTTCTTGAGAATATATATGGAAAACTGAGAGACAATTTGAAAAACGACATCACCCCGTTTATTGGGTTGTGCATCCAGGTATTTGCAATGCTTTCTCATATCTTTAGTACTTGTGTTCTTTGTTCTCTACCTATCAACCAATAGCTTTGTTACCATAATGTTTTATTCTTGACAAATCACAATTTGAAATATACATTGTATACTCAAATGGATAATAGATGTGTTTTTGCGTGTGAGTGGTCATTTTTGTATCTTATGAATAAAAATAAATAAAACTAAGTAATTGGTGAAACGAGACTCTTTTTAAAGTCACTTTGCAAAATGACATATTTTTTATAATTTTTATTTATGTTATTCATTCTCTGTATGCGAGAATATATTACTAATTAGAACTTTTGTGCTCTATACTTCTTTGGCTCCTAAATAAAAGGCACCGAGGTATGGAACAACTCGGGCTGGTGTGTTGCAGGGGCATTCACAAGCTAATTCTGAAGCGCAACAAGCTGTAAATGCTCACTGGCAGAGCATTGTGAATACCTTAAATAACTACTTGATGATCATGAAAGCCAATTTTGTGAGCATATAACTCTAAACTATGTGCTATAAAATGGTTATCCTTCTTGCCATATACATGATAATCCTCTCCAATATCATGGTGGTCTTTCAGGTACCTCCATTGCTGATCCGCGAATTGTTCGCTCAGATATTTTCATTTATCAATGTTCAGTTGTTTAACAGGTAAAATAACCTAACGTTTTGGATGTTCTACTTGATTCAGCAAAACAATACATCAGCACCGTTTCTTTATTGTTTTTTTTAATTTTTTATTTCATGCAGCCTTCTCTTGCGACGTGAATGTTGCTCATTTAGTCATGGGGAGTATGTCAAAGCAGGGTTGAGTGAGTTGGAACAGTGGTGTCATGGTGCAACCGAGGAGGTCTGGCTCATTCACCTCTTCCGCACCTGTTTTCTTTTTCCTCAACTGAAAAATTAGTTTAACATGTGGCTGGTTTTCATTCAGTTCACAGGGTTTGCTTCAGATGAACTGAAACAACTCAGACAGGCAGTTGGTTTCCTGGTTAGATATCATTTATCTTTGTCGTTCCTTTATATATGCTTATTATTATTCTAGACATTTCATTGTTACTTAGATACCTTTTCTCTAATGCCGAATCAGGTCATACATCAGAAGCCCAATAAATCATTGACAGATATCTCAAATGATCTTTGTCCTGTGAGTGACTTCTCTGTTCTACTTACTCCATCCGTAGTACTTGAACTCACTATTTCTTTGCTGCTTGTTTCAGGCTCTCAGCATTCAGCAGTTGTATAGAATCAGCACAATGTACTGGGACGACAAATACGGTACACATAGCGTGTCTTCTAGCGTAAGTCAAAGCTCTTTACTAATATCATTTGATTGATCTGTCAGTCTTTACTTTCTTTCCCCTTGAGAAATATCCATTTTAACATACTTCTGATGCTGTGGGTGTTACAGTTTCTCTTTCTTTTTCTTTGTTTTCTTGTATAGTCTCACCCCATAATCTTTTCTTGCTACAGGTAATCTCACGTATGAGAGCTATGATGAATGACGACAATGGCAACCCGCGCAGGCATTCTTTCTTATTGGACGATAACTCGAGGTAATCCCTTTTGCGGATTTTGCTTACTGATCATTACATGACGATATAACTTATACTTTCATATGGCTGCACTCGAACTATCTCATAATAATTATAATTTTGCAGAATTCCTTTTACTGTGGAAGACATTTCCAAGTCCATGGGCGCGGGTGAAATTGAAGTAGCTGATTTTGAGCCTCCACCTTTGCTTCGATATAACTCAGAATTCGCTTTTCTGCTACAACGTTCGGGTGATTGAATGTTTCCAGTTTCAATCCCAGAACATTAGTGTTACTACTAAAACATTTGGTTTCATTAGCATTTGTCATTATACAGTGTCACAATTCGAACATACAGAGCCTCACTTGTGCTCCTTGTGATATCATTTTTACTTTTGGTTTGTATCAAAAAACTACAGCCGGTTTTAGGCAGATAGCCGCATTTTATTGGCTATGGTCTACTGTTGTATCAAATGTATCTCTGTGAATGTAGGCTTAGGCTTCTTTATGCCTTTTAGAGATACATTTTATGATGTAGAAACTTGATTTGATACATCCATGTTGGCAAATGGCTAATGAAATATCTTTTTTACTAGTATTATTTTTACCATTAAGTTTTTGAACTTAAAATAGTCATTTCTCTCCATGCCATCTTTTGTTAATATGTAGAGCATTGCTATAGTGGTGTCTAGCATCTAGCTTCATCTAAATGTAAATAGTTAGTAATATTACATAACTAATAGTTGCTAAATTAAAATATGTGGAGTTGATATTTACTTCAATAATAATATGATATCATATATGGTGTTAGATATTATTAGTATTAGAGCTGGCTAAGCAAGTCAGACACGATTACACGATTTGAAATCTGCACGAGAGTTAGCGGGTTTGGGTATGCCTTAAATGGGTTCGGGTTGACTCGTCTAATTTGTTTAATAAACGGGTCGTGTTCGGGTTGACACGACTAACACAAAATTGACCTGTTAATAACTTATTTGAAGTTATTTTAGTACTTTAATATGTCATAAATGAATTATAAACGTGTTGAATACTTAGTAGACGTGTTATTGATTGACATGTTTAAACAAAATATGCTTATAAACGGGTTACACGTGTCTTGTCGTGTCAATCCGTTTATAAATGGGTCGTCTTCAGGTTTCATTTTTTGACACGATTATTAAACGAGTCGTGTTCAGGTCGAGCATGTACATGTTATATATGAGTCTCGACACGAACCGCGAACACGAATTGTCACTCCTAATTAGTACCTTTTAGTATTTCTTTAATATGTAGTGGGATTTGAACTATTTTTGTCTTGTGATGTAATATAATATTTAGAGAAATTTGTGGTATAAATATTCATATTGTTTGTTTTGTTGTGAATAAGTACCTAAATTTTTAAAATAACGACACTAATACCCAAAATTTGATTTTTTCCAAACTTCTGCTAATACCTACTAATTTTTGTTAGTGCATTGGACACGTGTACAATTCAAATTCTTTCATATTTTTTTTCATTTTTTTTCATTTTAACCTGATAATACTAATTTAAAATATATTTCCTTTGTTAAACTGAATTAAAAAAATAATTAAATCATAATATATATTCCTTTAAATCATAAAATAGAAACAATGTGGTCAGAAACCAGATCGCTTGATATCTCCCAGACACCTTTTTCAATTAGTATTGTAATGAGTTGTACTTTAGCAGCCAACGAATCTGCAAGATTTTTGGCATGTTGAAGAGATTGAGAAATAGATGGATTTCTGGAGATAAGTTGGAAGCGTAGCATTAGCAAGCGATTGTTGAGAGAAATTTTGTTGAAGACAAGACCAAACGTCACGAGAGGTTTATTTGGCGAGTATGATTAGGCATGAAAAAATATGGACTTAGGCACAATTTTACAAATTGGCAAAACATAGCAAGAACAATATAAGCTTAAGCACGAACGACATGACAAGCTCAAAATGCATGACATATAAGCATGAATAATCTATTCTAAAAGGGTGACATGTTAAAAATCTTATATCTCATAATTGTAACAATACTAATTTGAATATTTACTATTAAATATTTAAATTTAATAGTTTAATGAATTTTTATTATAATTTGATGTGAAAAATTATTAAAAAATTATATAAAAATAAGAGCAATTTGCGGCGAAACCCCCTTATGTTTTGATTTTTATACACTTAACCCCCTTATTTTTATTTTTGGTGGCAAAACCCCTTTATGTTTTAATTTTTATACACTTAACCCCCTTATCTTTTTTTTTGTGGCAAAACCCCCTTATGTTTTAATTTTTATACAATTAACCCCCTTATCTTTTTTTTGGTGGCAAAACCCTCTTATGTTTATTTTTCTTTGCAAATTTGACACGCCAGTTAAATATTACCGTTAAATATCAACTGGATGACCACTGTATACACCTTTGTATATGTAACGGTAAAACCTCGAAGTCGATACAGTAGTAATCCGGTTAGTATTTAACGGTAATATTTAACTAAAACTTTAAATTTGCAAAGAAAAGTAAACTGAAGGGTTTTGCCACCAAAACAAAAGATAGAGGGGTTAAGTGTATAAAATTAAAACATAAGGGGGTTTTGCCACCAAAAAAAAAGATAAGGGGGTTAAGTGTATAAAAATTAAAACATAAGGGGGTTTTGCCACCAAAAATAAAGATAAAGGGGTTAAGTGTATAAAAATCAAAACATAAGGGGGTTTCGCCGCAAATTGCTCTACATTTAAATGTTAAAGTGTTACAGTTTGCTTGGAAATTATTTCATGATGCTTTGCCTACTTTGACTGAATTATATAAAAGAAAAGTTATTGCTTTTTCAAATTGCCCCTTATATAGTTAGTCAGATGATTCGAATAGACACACACTTTTTTGGTGTGAGGAGTAACGAAAGGTTTGACAATTATTAAAATTTGACTCTTTACAAAATATATTGTTCAGTGTTTCATTTCAACTGGTGATTTTAAAAGCATTTGGATTACTATCAAAAGCAAGATTTAAGCTATTCTTTTTTATAACTCGATTTATTTGGAAGGAACAAAACAATAAACCAAAAGCATTTTAATATTTTTGAAATCTCTAATTTCCTCATTCTCTCCGTAACTCCTAAAGAAACCCACATATGTGCTCTAACCCCAAACTAAACCTGAGTCGACGTCTATGCCCAATGACCCAGATCAGCATCTACCTCAAACTAAACCTAAACCTAAGTCAACCACGAACCCCAATGTCCTCACCATCCAACCCACAAAATCAATTTTTGCTCAGTCATAGAAGCTTGACGAGCAAAAATCTATCAGAGCCTAAACGAGAAGCCCCTACTTGCGTCGTCCACCAAGAAGACGATCCAGAGAAGACCCACCCATCGAGAATCTATTGAAAAACTATCGAGAACCTATCAAAATTCTATTGCAACACAATTTTCTAGAAACTATCAAGAACTTATCAAAAATCTTTCACAACACAATTTTTAGTTAACTATCGAGAAACCATCGAAAATATTACAAAAAATTACAATCGAAAATCAAGTAAAAATATTTAGAAAAATAAGCAGACCATCAAAAACCTATCTAAAAATAATCGAGAAAGTGTCGAAAATGGCCATTATTGACCTTAGTACGCTATATATTGAGAAACCATCAATACCGTATAAAAAATGCATCAAAATTTAAATAAAATACCCATATTACACCATAAAATGAGATTTCACTATTTAAAAAAATAGTAGAAACTAATACAAATAACAACCATACAGATCTACTAAAAATGAACTATATAATTTTTGAAATATCATCTTCATGCCGTCCATGACGGTGGAGCAGCAGGCTCAGTGTTCGTGAGATGGTCGTGTGGTCCTACGACATTTGTGATCGTCGTGGTCTTTCCGGTGTGGGTCGTCTCTTCGACAGCAGAGGAGAGAGATACAATAGAGAGAAACGAGAGTTTGAGAGATTTCTAAGGGTAGGGGTACTTTTGGTATAGGGTTAATAATATTGGCATTAAATGGTATAATGTAATACATAAATTTATTAGTTATTTAGATGTCTTTTTAAGCATGGTTATTGAAAATTTTCTACTATAAAGGTGTTTTCTTTCACTACTTCATTATTTTAAATCATTTTGTAGATAATAAATTAGTTAAGTATTTTGATTATTAGTGAAATTATTACTTAGAGAGAATGAGAAGAAAATAAATTGACTTTTTTTTTAGCAAAAGATGGTTTGAAAGAGTGTTTTTATTTATTTTGGTAGCATTTGGAAATACATTTGTTTTTTTTAATTTTTTAATCACAAAAATGAAAATAGAGTATATGTTTTTTAAAATTTTGTTTTTGAAAAATAAAAATGTGTTCTATAGCTATTTTTATTTTTAAAATTTTATAAACAAAAAACAAAAATAAGTTTTGTAAAGTTTGTTTTCATTTTTTGGTTTTATTTAAGTCGAATACGGGATCGGATTTGGGTCTAGGTCCGGGCCTGAGTTAGGGTTCGGGTTCGGGGCCGGGTCCAGGGCTGTGGCTGGGCTGGGTTGGGTTTGGGGTTTAGGGTCGGGTCTGGGTATAGGGTTGGTGTCCGACTCTGGGGCTGAGTCCGAGGTTGGGTATGGGGTCCAAGGTTGGGTCTGGGTTTGGGGTCAAGGTTCGGGTCTGGGTCTCAGTCCAAGTTTGGGGTTTAGGTTCGAGTTTATGTCTGGGTTCGTGTCCGAGGTCAGGGTCTGAGATCTGAGTATGGGTCGTGGTTCGCGGCCATTTGGGGTTCGAGTCTGGGGTCGGGGTTCGCGTCCGAGCGAGGTCCAGGTTTAAGCTTGGCTATGGGCTTAATTGGAGTCTAAAATATTTATTAAGAAAAAAAAAACTCTTTATTATTTTTTTTTTTGAAAGTGATTTTTTTATTTTTAAAATTTTTAAAATTTTGATTATCGATTAAAAAATAAAGAAAGTGAAAACAATTTTAAAGAATTTGTTTTCAAAAAATATATTCACTTTTCTAATTAAAAAACGTATTAAAAAAGTGTTACTAAATATCACATTTATGTTTCTGTATTTTTCTGTCTAAATAAATATGTCTATTCTTATGATGATTGATGGAATTGGAGGAGAATCAGAAAATATTCGTCGAGAAAAAAAATGTAAATGTCTTTTTTTTTTTTTTGCTTATTATGTTTACTAATGTAATGTGTAAGGGCTCGTTTGGAACGCCGTATTAGGTCGTATTGTATTGTATTGTATTATATTGAATTGGATTATGTATAATATTTTTATATAATACTATGTTAAACTTTAATTTATACTAAAATATTATATATTTAGGTGTCCATAAAAGTTAATACCATATATAGTTTTACATAAAAATATTGTATAAAATACAATTCAATATAATACAATACAATACAATACGACCTAATACAGCGTTCCAAACGAACCCTAATAGAAATCAATAATACTTACATTATTACAAAAGAAAGAGCCTGATTAAATAAGAGATGAAAGAAAAGAAATATTTTTCTACTAATTTTGTAAGTAATACTATTAAAGGTAATGAACTTTATTTATTTTTATTTTATTTTTTAATATACATGATGATAATTTTATCTTTTAAAATATATTTTACAAAATAATTATTATATATTATAGTTTAACTTAAAAGAACAATTTAGTTAATTTAAACATTTCGATTATGTTTTCTGACGAAGTAAATAAAATAAATTATTATTATTTTATTTTTAAAAAACTTTAGTAAATAATATATTATAAATTTTGATTCTTATTATTATTTTTTTATTAATTTATTAGATTTTGAATACTATTTTACAAGAGAAAATGTAGTATTTATTAAATGAAAAAGAAAAAAAATAAAAAGAGAAAACGTAATTTAGCGTAAATATTTTTAGGCGGCAATGGGCAGCTGTAAAAACTAAAAAGGGGGGGTGATGGTTTCGCTAAAGTATAAAAGCAAAAACGGAAAGAGGTCTTAAAACCCTAAACCCTACTCAGCAAAGTCTGGGTTCTGTTCTAATATCAGAAGCCCAACCAAACTCATTACTTCTCTCACTAACTCATAAGCGGTACCCTAGAAAGATCATCAACCTCCTTCGCTGACTGATCGACTGACCGGAGAGGAGGATTTCCGTTGGCGGACTCGGGTTCATTAAAACAATTACTTCACTCACAGGTACGCCGGAAAAAAACAATCACTTCATTCACAGGTACGCCGGAAAAACAATTACTTCAGGTACGTCGGAAAAACAATTACTTCATTCACAGGTACGCGCTAATGAGGATTGTTTCCGGAACAAATAACGTTATATAGCCTTATATATGTAAAATTAATAGGTAAGATATTGTTACAGTTAGTTAACAATATATTTTGAGTTTTAGAATGGCTATGGATAAGAGTTTCAGTCTAGAATCTGCGTTGGAAAGGTTTCTTGCCCGCTGCCCAAAGCTTCTATCTGTTCAACGGTTTGCTAAGTATGCTAAAGAGGTATGCAGTTCTTTTCAATGGTTGTCTTTATTAAAAAGGAAATTGGCAGTTAAAAATTTAGTTTCTTAACTAACATAAGTGGTTGGAAGAACTGGTAATATAGTATGGTTTGGATATTAGCTAGGGAATCAATGGTCCGTCTATTTATTATATTTTATTTTTGCAGGGATATAAAGTGACAGAAGATGAGGTGGTGAGACTGTTGGCAGAGGTGTTCCTGCTGCCAAATTACACAATTCTGCTGATGGGTTGTTTCCGCCCAATAGTGAGAATAATTGTGGACAAAGCTGTATGGTTGATCCGGCTTGTCCCCAATTTAAGGTCTAATTCTAATGAAGAGGCTGTAAATTTTGACATAGACAGAATATTAATAGAACATTCCGTTATTGAGTTCTATAATAGTATTGGGAAGGGTTTGGATCTCCACGAGCTTGCTTGCCTCGCCTTCTGTCGTGCTCTTGATTTGGATCCTTCTTTATCAGGGTAAGATATATGATACGCAGGCATACATTAGTGACATTACATGTTATTCATGTAGATGTGTTCCTTATATTTATCTATGCACATGTAGCTGAGTACTTTTCTTTGAATCTACAAGAAAGTAGATGCATGCATGTTTGTATTTCTTGGGTCAGAGTGCTGAGAGGGAGAGAATTCTCTTGTAGGAATAGATGTAAAACAAGTTCGGTTTCTTTTTTGCAGGTCCGTATTAAGTTATTTTGAATTTGCTCCTCCTCCATTTCAACGCATTTTGGTGGGACAGCCAATCTCTGAGCTCTGTGTTAAGGTATGTTATGTACCTGAAGAATGTTATTTGGTGTACTTTCAGTTTAAATTACATTGCAAGCTCATGTTTTTAAATGAAATATGTGCTATTTTATTGGGAGAAAAATAGGATTAGACACCATCAAAGAATAAAGACAGAAGAAAATTATGTAAGCATAGGAAAGGCCATCTTTAACCAAAAGTTCATATAATAATATATTAAACATGGAAACATCAAACTACCTTTCAACTCTAAAAGCATCAATAGGCTTGCCGTCAGAACTTTTAGCTGGTGATTATGGAGAGGCTCAGAAGTCTACTTTCATGTGCATCAAAAACTGGTCTTTTGCATATACAGAAAATCTGTCTGCCAGAATAGTGATTTTATTTATTTTTGTTCTTTAGCAATCCTTAAGTTATATCCTTTATAACGTAAGATTGAAGTTTCGATAGCTTTCTTCGATGCTATCTTAAAGTTGATTGAACGATATACTTGGCAATTGTGACAGTATTACAATATTCCCTATGCAATTATTTATTTAAAGGAGACCACCATTGTTTTTCTTGATTGGTTAGAAGTAGCCAGATATAAAAAACAATTATGCACACGTATTAGGATTTGAACTTGTGGGAAAAAGTCAGATTTTGGACAGCTGTTTGGGTTTATAAAACTAAAAGTTTTGAGCAGTTTTCGTTCTTAGATTTGAGTAGCGACTGGAGATTGCTGTGTAATGTGGTATAACAGTACATGATTTGTTTTAAATGTTTTATATGTTTGTGATAGAACACTTGTAATCATGGTATTCCTCCGCCACAAGTGAGGCTTTCTATATATGTCGGGGGAGGGGTCAATCTTAGACATTGGCCTCTTTCTCTTTTTCAGAAAAAAAACATTCACATGCTCATGGGAGAATTTTACACTTGTTATTTTTCTTATAAATTTATAGTTAGTGAGTGCTCAAGTAATGGCATTTTTGCATCTGTGTATGATACTTCAATGTTAGCTTGCATCTGTGTACAATACTTTCAAAATATATAATTTTTTCTTAACTAGTTAGTTTTTTTGACGCCTCCCTGAGAAATATGTAATAAACTTTTTTTTTTTTTTTAAATTAAGCTGTTGCTGGACATTGATTAATTTGCTCGTGATATATTTGCGTGTCATTTATAATTTTTTTTCTTTCAAATTTTGGTTCAATTATGCAATCTACTCTTTATTAGGCTGGAAGTCATGTGCTACTGGCTGTCAGGGCATCTTATCGACTCCTCTTAATGAACTTCGATGATTTTTCTAAACTTTGGGATTGGTCCTGTTTTTTGGACCTTGTTAAACAATTAACAAATCCTGAAATGAGCAGCTGTGCTGAAAGTGTAGAGATTCTCTCGGATATGTGCAGCTGTAATGAAAACGTGGAAGTGGTCTGCGATCTTTGCAGATGCACTGAACGAGTGGAGATTGTTACAGATATAAAATGGTGTGCAATAAAGATACTGTCATTTGTTCTCAAATTAAGTGATAGAGCGACAGAAAAGCTAGGAATTGGAAAAGAAGAATCTTTTTTTTGTTACTTGAGGTTTGTCTTCAATATCTAAATTTAGAAGTGTACTTACAAACTGTGACCAATTATTATTTGTTTTCAATATTTAATTTTAGAAGTGTACTTTTCAACCTGTGAAAAATTATATGCTGCAATTCTGTGATGTTATATCTTGTTTATGCCATATTTAGATGGGAGAAATTCTGCCAGGATGTCTCATTGGAGAAGGCTGGCTGGTACATTAGTGGATCATCTAGACCAAATACGTTGGAGAGGTCTGATTTTTGTCTGAAAAGCAGTGTGAAGGTTTTTGGATTGGATCCTGAGCCTATTTGTTCCTCACAAGTTTCGTTTAAAGAGCCACCAATTAGGATTCAACGGCTAGCTTGGTAGGTTGAACTATATAGTAAATTAAATCCTTTTTATTTGTCTGGACACACCTTTTATACATCTGCAGTTAGACTATGTATTTGGTTTCTACTTAATTGGGAATGAGAGTGAGGTCAACTCTTGACTGTACCCCCTCCATTTTTAATGTGTCTATGTGCTTTGTCTATTGTTTTGTCATTCAACTCACCATTTCAATGTCTGATTTCTTCTGTTTGTATTTATATATATATTTTAAGGGATCATGCATCATCTTCTGGAAACCCATTTGTTTTAACATCAGCGGTGCAGAAAACTTTTGAAACAGTATCATTGGCAGTAAGTCAAAAGTGGCCAGTGCTCTTGTATGGTCCTAGTGGTAGCGGAAAAACCTCTCTTATTAGCAAGTTGGCCCACCTGAACAGTGAAAGACAAGGTAATTCTTGTTGCTTAACTGTATTGACTACATCTTTGTCTTCTATCTCTCAGAAATTTATTGTTTTACAACGGAAAATGTGATATCTTTTATGAGAATAATGCAACACCAACACACACAGACACATATATTTCATTACAGAAGAAACATGCTATTATATATTTACTGGTATGAGAAAACAATACAAAAGAAGACAAATCACGATATTAAGTTTCATTTAGCACTTGTAAATATTACAGGCAGTTCCTACTTCCATGCTTTAAACTGTCGTGTTTAGCTACCAGATCATTACATTATATAATTTGCATAGACACTCATATGCTTTTGATGCCATGTATATCATTAGATTATATAATTTGTATAGACACACATTTGCTTTTGATGCCATGTATATCTATTGTTAGATTTGCAACTGTGAGTAGTATTGATTTATTCATTTGTGCAGTTGTATCTATACCTATGGATGATCAGATTGATGGAAAAACATTACTTGGAAGTTACGTTTGCACAGAACGACCTGGTGAATTTAGATGGCAACCAGGGACTCTTAGCCAGGTTTGTTTCCTGTTGCCCTTATATTCTGATGCACTCTGAGTATGTTTTATTGATTTATTTTTCTCTTCACAGGCCATTGTAAATGGATACTGGGTTGTTTTTGAGGATATTGACAAAGCACCCTCTGATGTGCATGCTATCTTATTACCTCTATTGGAGGGCACAAACTCATATATAACTGGGCATGGAGAGGTAATTCAAGAACTTTCTGTGCATCTTAAATATTAATTGGCACTTGGGTCTTAAATTCTTTAGGACTTTTTATGTTTTCCCCCCTTAAGTTTTAACACTTAGTTTTATCCATTTGCTTACTAGTTTGGTACTAAAGTGTTGGGGGATGTTTGTAGGAGATACGGGTTGCAGAAAATTTTCGATTATTTTCGACCATTTCAACATCAAAACTTGAAGTATCTAGTATTATTAAAGGTACAATCACTATCCACCCACCATCTCTTTTATTGGGTTTTGTGCTTGGGGTGTTGTTGGTCTTTTCCTATCATATTGCAGAGTCCATAATTGATTACTGCTACTTAATACATTCAATGTTTCATAATATTTGAATGCTGTTGGTGATGGTTCGTGGCCAAGAGGTGCATTTCCGAATGGTGGATTGAATTAATTTGTAAAAGCGTTTTAGAAAAAGTTGTTTACTCTATAATGATCTTTCTAAAATTTTATGTCCACTTTGATTGAGAAAGCATGGGACAAGTAGTTCTTTCTTAAGTTTGCATAGAATGACAAACACTTCGCTATCCATCTTGTACTTGAATGTGTCTACATTGTCATTAAATGTGTGAGTGTTTGGGATAGGGGGAAATTCGATTTCTGTATTTTGGAGGACAGCAATGCTTGGACCACCAAAAGTTGAGGACCTGAAAAAAATAGTAAAGGAAAGTTACCCAAATCTGGAACCTATTGCTGAGAAGCTTGTAGGTCAGTTACACTATCTTACAAACCTTTTCAGATTAATACATTTGACCAATGCCTAACAGTATCATTTCTGCCAGAAACATTTGATAGGGTGAAATCTTCTCCATATGATCAACTTGAGGGAGTTCAGTACGAGAATTCGGATTCTGCTGGATACCTAAGCAGGTTTTCGTTAAGGTAAGTGAATATTTCATTGTTTTAAGGTTTGCAGCAGAGTTTTTATGCATTTTTTAAAATTCAAATATCTGGATCTTGATGACAGGGATCTACTTAAATGGTGCAAGCGCATAGCAGGGCTAGGCTTTAGCTTTGATATGAATTGTGCATCACTGTCAGCTCACGAGTGTCACTGCATCTATCAAGAGGTTTAACTTAGTTTGCAGGCTTTTATCTTTGTTGTCCATTGTGTAAGGTGAATGATTTCTCTTTGCTGTCATAGTTTTTAATCCCTTGTTTGGGTGTTTCAGGCTGTTGAAATATTTGCTGCCTCGTCAACTTCAGTTGAACATCGCTTGACTATAAGGAAGGATATTGCCCGGATGTGGCAAGTGCCGCCAAGTACTGCTGGAGATACCTTGTATTCTGCTGATAAACCTATAATTCAGGTCTCCATAATTAAAATATGTAGCCATTGCAACTTCCTTTTCCT
Source organism: Cannabis sativa (assembly GCF_029168945.1). NCBI lineage: Eukaryota > Viridiplantae > Streptophyta > Magnoliopsida > Rosales > Cannabaceae > Cannabis > Cannabis sativa. The sequence continues at coordinate 42,006,772 of NC_083601.1, forward strand.
TTTTTTTTTGGGTGGCACCATCCATTTCTAATATTTTAAAAAATGTTGCAGGATTCACTTACTGATATAAAAATTGGCCGAGTTTCTCTCCAACGCACTCAAACTTCTGTTAGTGGAGATTTTTTCTTTATTTCAGCATCCTGCGATCTATTACCTAATATATTTTACATTTTGACACTTACACATACTTTTACAGATGCGTGCAAAAAGAAAATCTTTTGTTGAGATCCGAAGTTCTCTTACTTTGCTTGAGAGACTAGCTGCGTCAGTTAAATTTAATGAGCCTGTCCTCATGGTTGGTGAAACTGGCACGGGAAAGACTACACTAGTACAGGATCTTGCCCTGAGGCTTGGTCAGAAACTAACAGTTCTGGTAATGTTTCTTATGGATTCCATTCTCTCGCTCGCGTCTTTGCAATTTATATTTTTGATGATTAGATATATACTTACAAAGCTTCCTAACTTTAACTAATATATTTGTTTGGTTCAGAATTTGAGTCAGCAAAGTGATGTTGCTGATTTATTAGGTGGATTTAAACCTATGGATGCTCAGTTTATATGCTTTCCCCTGTATAAGGAGTTTTTAGACCTCTTCGTGGAGAAAAAATCTATCAAGGTATTCGACTTTCGACGTCACTCTTGCATATATGTATATATTTGTTTTACTGTTATGCTGATAATTTGTGTGCCATTTCAGGCAAATCATGCATTTTTTGCCCTTTTGCAAAAGAATCTCGCCAAAAAAAAATGGATATCGGTTATAAAAGGGCTTCGACACGGTGTTAAATTTCTCCAAGATGACAGATCAACTAAAAGTGGAAGAAAGCGACAGAAGACAGAAGAGGATGAACTTCGATTAGAGAATTTATCTGGAAAGCTTGAAATGGTCGAGGATCAATTAGATGGTTCATCTGGAATTATATTTTCATTTGTAGAGGGGGCTTTTGTAAATGCGTTGAAAAGTGGTGAATGGATTTTGCTTGATGAGGTGAATTTGGCTCCTCCCGAGACTCTGCAGAGAGTTGTTGGTGTTCTTGATGGAGACAGTGGTTCACTTTGTTTAACTGAAAGAGGGGATATTAGCTGTGTACGTCGACATCCTAATTTTCGTTTGTTTGCTTGTATGAATCCTGCAACTGATGCTGGGAAGAGGGATCTTCCGTTCTCTTTACGGAGCAGATTTACTGAATATTTTGTTGATGACGTCTCAGATGATGAAGATCTCACTCTCTTTGTCAATAAATTTTTGGGTGACAGCGTATCAAATCCAGAATTGGTGAAAAATATTGTGTCTTTTTATAAGGAAGCAAAAGTAGACGCTGAAGAAAGACTGCAGGATGGAGCTAATCAAAAGCCACAATATAGTTTAAGGTCATTGTACCGTGCTCTAGAATATACAAGGAAGGCCAAAAAAACTTTTGGGTTTCAGAAAGCTTTGTACGATGGATTTTGTATGTTTTTCCAGACTTTGTTGGATAGACCTAGTGCCATGCTGATGGATAAGAAGATATTGTCTAAATTGATGGCAGGAAAAAAGATTCCACATGTACCTTTTGATGATTATTTGGTATCTAAAGTTGATAAAGCTGATAGCTTTACAGAGAATTATATCTTAACTAAGAGTGTCAGGGAAAATCTAAGTATTGTGGCCCGTGCTATTTTGGTAAAAAGATATCCTGTACTCCTGCAGGGACCCACATCTAGTGGGAAAACTAGCCTTGTTCGGTATCTTGCAGCTATAACTGGTCACGAGTTTGTTCGAATTAATAATCATGAACACACTGATTTGCAGGAGTATCTAGGTACTTATATAACTGATGCTGGGGGGAAACTTGTATTTCATGAAGGTGTATTGGTTAGGGCTGTAAGAAATGGTTGTTGGATTGTTCTGGATGAGCTAAACTTGGCTCCATCTGATGTGCTTGAGGCATTGAATCGATTGTTAGATGACAACAGAGAACTTTTTGTGCCTGAATTGCAAGAAACTATTAGAGCACATCCAGATTTTATGCTTTTTGCTACTCAGAATCCACCTACTGTCTATGGTGGCCGAAAAATGCTTTCCCGAGCATTTAGGAATCGTTTTGTGGAGATCCATGTGGATGAAATTCCAGAAAATGAGTTAAGCACCATAATAACAGGAAGGTGTAAGATTCCAGAAAGTTATGCTAAGAAAATGGTTGATGTCATGAAGGAGTTGCAATTGAATAGGCAGAGAAGCAAGGTGTTTGCTGGAAAACATGGTTACATAACTCCACGTGACTTGTTTCGCTGGGCTGATCGTTTTAGAATAGGTCAGGGTTGTTCTTATGATGATCTGGCAAGAGATGGCTATTATCTTTTGGCAGAGAGGCTACGTGAAGAAGGAGAGAAATCTGTTATCCGTGAAGTTTTGGAGAAACATCTACGTGTTAAACTAGTTGAAATCGACTTGTATAAGGTACTCTATTGGTTGTTATTATCTCCCTTGGCTTTCATTGCAGCTATCATTGCCCTAATCACACCGCCAAAAAGTAAAAAAGTAAAGAAAGGAGCTTAAGATTTCTTGCCTTTGTAATTTCGTCTGCTGAATAATAATAAGTTTTGAATTATAGAATAACTCTTTAGTTTCTCCTCTCCATGACTGAGAATTCTTTTTGACCTTTCATTTAATAGTAGAACTTGAGTTACATTGAGTGCGACACTGGAATGCTGTTGACTTTTTGTTGAGTTTGTTTTGAGTGTGTATCTTTTTTCTTATTCTATGTTGAAGTTTGTTATGGACTTAATAACAAAATAAAACTTGCTGTTTTTGTATATTTTCACTAAAGACTGATAATAAATGCATTGAAGTAATATGTTGGATCACAAATAACTTGTATAAAATTTCCAATTCAGGTTCCTGGTGTTTCTAATGGAGTTGGAGTCGTGAACAATGTTCAATGGTATGGGTTTAATAATTATTGCTTCAGAAATAATCTTTTATTCTGGTTGCTATTTGTTTTTCTAATTTGTTCTTCACCATTCTGATCCTATTCAATCCAGTGTTAGTTGGAGTAAAAGTATGGAGAGACTGTACTTTCTTGTGGAGCGTTGCTACAAAATGAAGGAGCCTGTACTTCTCATTGGCGAAACTGGGGGAGGGAAGACAACTGTCTGTCAATTGCTGAGTAATCGTTTGGGATTAAAATTGCATATATTGAACTGCCATCAGTATACAGAAACCTCTGATTTTCTTGGGGTTGGTTTTGTTGTATTTTCAATTTTTTTTCTTTCTGTTATTATCTGTTATTTGGAATTTTAATTTATACACTTTTTCAGGGGTTTTACCCTATTCGAGAGAGATCAAAATTGATGTCTGAATATAAGAAGATAGTTGAAGAATTGGTCATACCTGATGCTTTTAGCTGTTGCGACCAAGTTCCTGTATGTTATTTTTTCCTTCTTCCCATTCTCTTGAACAATTTCTTCTTTCATTATATATTAATCAAATGATTTATTCTTTTGTCTCTTTTTTGCAATAGATTATTTCTTCAGACATAAGTGAGGCCTCTGCAACTCTGTCCCTGTTGCAAGCGATGATAGAAAAGTACAAACAAGGTTCAATTTCATGTCCCAGTGTCACTGATCAACATATGATGGAGACTCTGGAAGTAATGTTGATAGAACTCTCTGAGCTGCATCAGAAGTGGCAAACAATTTTCATGTGGCAAGATGGGCCTCTTGTTCATGCAATGAAAGGGGGTGATCTATTTCTAGTAGATGAGATTTGCTTGGCTGATGATAGTGTACTTGAAAGATTAAATAGTGTCTTGGAGCCAGAAAGAACATTGGTGAGTTTTTTTTATATTCTATTTCTGGTATATGTTACAAAACTGGAATTTATTTATTCAAACAATTAAAGGGACTTATCAAATTAGTGGCACACACTCAGTTACTCTCTTATGCATTTTTTAGTTTTGTGTAACAATTTTGTATTTGCTGACATGTAATACTTTCATATGTTTGTGAACTGTTAGCATTCTCTCTGAATTTTTATCATTTTACTGCTATTTGCAGTCTTTGGCAGAAAAAGGGGGATCAGATCTGGAGAAGATTGTTGCTGATGATAAATTCTTACTACTTGCAACTATGAATCCTGGTGGTGATTTTGGCAAGAAGGAACTGTCTCCAGCTCTTCGTAATCGTTTTACTGAGATATGGGTTCCACCTGTTTATGACATAAATGAGCTTAGAACTATTGCTTTGCAAAGGTATGCGATACTAGGTTATTTTTCTGAGATGTTGAGGTTGCTTGTTGCTTTTTTATTTTTTCAAATGAATATTATTTTTTGTTTTTAATATCGGTTTGATCTTGTAGGGTGTTACCGAATTTCTCATGCATTGTGGATCCCATGTTGATCTTTTGGGAAGTATGTTTTCTTCTGAATCTTCATTTATGCTTCTTTGTTTTTGAATTTCACAGAAGTTTTATCGACCAGCTAATTAGACTTTGTTGATTTATGTCTACATTGGTTTTGCTTATTTATTCTTATTATTACTATTTTTTTAGTCTTAGATGAAGTGATAATCTGTGTTTTTTTTCCCTTCTAGGTTTTCTCATGAACATGATATGTGCGAAATCATCACTTGTACTGTGCATTTATACACAAGTTTTAATTGTAGAGATCTCATTTTCTTTTTCTTAAATTGATTTGTGATTTTTATCAATATTGCACATATTTGTTTGACAAGTAATTTTGGTCTAAAAGCTTATGCAAGTAGAATGTAGTTAATATAATATATTTCTTTTTGCTTTCAACTGTTTAGAGAAGTAATTTTTTGATGACGTCTATTTCTCCAAGGTGCCATAATTTTACTGCTATTTTCTGTTTTCTTATATTTGTCTTACTTGTATTAATGAATGTCATAAAAAGTCAATTGAAGACCATCTTTGGGAGAGTATTAAATTTTCAGTGGCTGTTTTGATCTTTTGAACCAAGTATTTCATTGTGAATTTTTTGATTTTCTTAGAAGCTAGATCTTGTTGTGGGTGTAATCTTGGATGATAATATTCTCAGTTTCTTATATAAAATAGAAATAAAAGTACATTGAAATACTATTTTCATTTTGACAAATATTGAAAACTGATGAAGATTTGTTTTCTGCGTCCAATTTAATATATACTTTTTTAAGTGGGTAAAGTCTTTTAGAGTATTTGTGTGTTCATACATCATGTTCTTCAGTTCTTCCTATGTAAGCTTGTCTTTGCTAGTTACTGTGTTTTCTGACATTCAATGTTTTAATTGCATTATTGTCTGCCAGTCTACTGATTTTGTTGACCTGTGGTTTGCTATATTTTTTTGGTTTGCAGTGGTTCAGCCATTTACAGATTGGGAGAATGCTCACTATCAGAGATTTGCTTTCCTGGGTTGAATTTGTTAATGTGACAGGAAGCAGATTAGGAGCTGAGTATGCATGCATTCATGGAGTGTTCCTTGTTTTGCTTGACGGATTAAGCTTAGGTGCCTTCTTTGTTTAGCTTCACTCAATTCCATATTTTTGTCAAATAATTGTGCTTAGTCCGTGGTGTGCTCCGCCCTAGTATATTTTAATTTTAAAGCTAATTCATTAAATAAAAACAAAAGTCCTGTTAAGTTATAATTTCAAGGCCTGGTAATTGTTGCAATTAATATCTCTTTTTTATTTTCAATATAATTTTTTTGTTGTTTGATAATTTATTTATTTATTTTGCGCAGGGAGTGGAATAGCCAAAACAGATGCTGGAGAGTTGAGGAAGCAATGTTTGTCTTTCCTTTTGGAACAAATGAAGGTTTTTTTTTTATCATTAATATTTGAATGTGATATCTTTTCCTCGATGGTAGTATCTGTTGTATCTACATTCATGACCATTTATACTTCTAACACCTTGCCCTTTTTCTCCCATGTTTTATAAAAATATTCTTTTGTCTTTTCATTCTTGAATCTTTGGGATGCTACTTGAAGGAAATTCGAACTGCTAGTATATAAGAAATATATATAGGCATGCATAATACTCAATAGGTTACACTCATTCTGCAATTATGAACTCTGGATTCATTAAAGCGATCTACCTTTTTTCTTTTGATGTTGCTTATAGGTGGACAAGGCTAATTCAATGTACTCAAAACTTTCAAGAATGCAAAATTATGGCTGGGGAGAACTTAATACAATTGGTGATGTTTCCCTATGTGACAATATGTTTGGAGCTGATTCTTTTTATATTCAAGAAGGTAATTTGTTGCTCTCCATGATATTGTCATGTTTTTAGTGTAATCATTTTCTTCCATTAAGTGTTCATTTAGATGTTTATAGTACACAGACTTCACATCTTTCTTATGATGAATCTTATACTATTTTTGCAAGTCTTATGCATAGTCAATTAGCTATGGTATCCTCTGACAGAAATGCTATGGCTATAGGTTCTGAATGCTGTGAAGATAATGAATTTAAGTTTTCGGCACCAACCACTTGCAGAAATGCGTTGCGTGTAATGCGTGCTATGCAGCTCTCAAAACCTGGTATTCCTTCATTTTTGGTGCTTACGTATGGTTGCTTTAATCTAAGTTGTTATTTTGTGTCTTGGTGCATTAATAAACAAAATATTAATAAAGAACAATATTGTTTGACATATGCACTCCAGTTCTCCTGGAAGGTAGTCCAGGTGTTGGGAAGACTAGTTTAATTGTTGCCTTGGGCAAACTTCATGGGCACAAAGTTGTACGGATAAACTTTTCTGAGCAGGTCTGTAATCTTCAATCATCCTATGGTCTTTTTAATTTTTTAGTAATCTGTGTTGATGCTTTTTTATGGTTGTTTTAAATCCTCATCTGTGCAATTAATACAGTTTATTATGCTTATGTGTAGACTGATTTAATGGACTTGTTGGGGTCAGACTTACCTGTTGAGAGTGATGATGGAATGAAGTTTGCTTGGTCAGATGGAATCTTGTTACAAGTAAAATGGCCTTATCTCTTGAAAGATCAATTGACTTAGTTTACTCTGGGCATGATATAATATTGTCTTCTTTCTTGCATGCTAATATTGCAGGCTTTAAAGGAAGGTTGCTGGGTATTGCTTGATGAGCTTAATCTTGCTCCGCAATCTGTATTAGAGGTACGGCTGAAGCCTTCTGAATTTTTCTCTAGTAAGAACATTGCCCCAGGTTTTTTTTTTCTGTTTTTTTTTTTGTGGATTTACAAGGTGTATTTTTATCAGGGTCTGAATGCTATTTTGGATCATCGAGCGGAGGTGTTTATCCCAGAGCTTGGTCTTACATTCAAGTGTCCATCATCCTTTAGAATCTTTGCTTGTCAAAATCCTTCTTATCAAGGGTGTGGCAGAAAGGGCCTTCCTAAATCTTTTCTCAACCGTTTTACTAAGGTACCTTTTATTAGCTTAGCGTTGAATTTAAGTTGTCATTAAGCGCATGCTTAGCAATTCACTGGTTATAAATGATCTGTCTCTTGTTTCAGGTTTATGTTGATGAGTTGGTTGAAGAAGACTACGATTCAATCTGTAGTTTACGTTTTCCAAATATACCTAGTTCACTGCTTAAAAATTTGATTTTATTTAATAAACGGTTGTATGAGGACACCATGTTGCATCATAAATTTGCTCAGGAAGGTTCTCCTTGGGAGTTCAATCTACGAGATGTGTTCCGATCATGTGAAATTATATATGGTTTGAATGCCCTCCCCCTATTATTTTTTTTGGGATAAGTTATTTGTTTCTAGACAATAATCTTTGTTCTAAGATTCTTGATTCTCATTTTCCTTTTTCCAATTAGGTGCACCGGACAAGTCAAAAGAGTATTGCTTCCTTAACACTGTTTACCTTCAAAGAATGCGCACAGAAGACGACCGCAGACAAGTGCTACATCTATACGAGGAGATTTTCAAAGTAAAGCCATATATAAATCCTTCGCCACGAGTCCAACTCAATTCACAATACTTGATAGTTGGCAATACTTCCATTGAAAGGAAGGGTGTTCAGTCATCTAAAGTTTCTAGTGATTCACTAAAAGTTTTGCCAGCAGTTCGTCAAAGTTTGGAAGCTGTGGCACAATGTATGAAGCATCAATGGCTGTGTATTTTAGTTGGACCAACGTCATCCGGTAAGACCTCCTTGATTAGGTTACTAGCAGAGCTCACTGGCAATGTACTAAATGAATTACATCTATCATCTGGTACGGATATCTCTGAAATACTTGGATGTTTTGAGCAATATAATGCCATCCGGAATTTTCGCTTTGTTGTTAGTCTAGTAGAGTGCTATATGAATGAATATTGCGGTTCAAGCTTGGAGTACTTGCAGAATACTTTAATAAGTGAAGGAGGGTTTATCTCCAAATGGTTTTTTTTCTTAGCCAGTATAAATCATGACGTTTTGTCATGCTTTACTTCTAGTATTGAGGAAGATAGGAAAAGGCTTGTCAATTCTCTTACTCTGCTGGATGAGATTATAGAACAACTCAAATTGGTTATGGAAGAAAGCGCTCTATCACTATCCTGGTCTAGCAGAGAACTTGACAGAGCCACAAGGATAGTTTCCAAGTTACGAGAGTGTCTTCAGAAAAGGTTGTTTTCAGCAAAATTTGAATGGGTTTCTGGGCAGCTAGTGAAGGCGATAGACCGTGGAGAATGGATTGTACTTGAGAATGCGAATTGTTGTAATCCAACGGTACTTCTTTTTTCTTACATTCATCTGTAATATATATTGCATTATGAAATGTTTTTCTGTACATAACTATAATAACTTACTAAGTCATCTTTTTCTTTCCATGGAATTTTCTGTATAGGTTCTTGATAGGATAAACTCCTTGGTTGAGCCATTGGGATCGATTACAATCAATGAGTGTGGTATTGTTGATGGCAAACCAGTTATTCTCCATCCCCACCCTAACTTTCGTATGTTCCTCACGGTTAATCCAACTTACGGTGAAGTTTCTCGAGCTATGCGAAACAGAGGAATTGAAATATTTTTGATGCAGCCTTGTTGGCTACCTGATCAATCCATTGGTTTTGGTTGTGATGAATTTGAACTAAAAGATGTACACAGATTCCTTTCCTTGTCTGGTATTCCCACTGAAAGTTTGGTGCAAGTAATGGCCAAATCACACCTTTATGCTAGAAAGGAAGGCTTACGCTTCAATATTTCAATAACATATCTTGAGCTTTCCCGTTGGGTCCAGTTGTTTCAGCAACTTTTAATGGATGGTAATCAGCCTATCTGGAGCCTTCAGTTGAGTTGGGAGTATGTTTATATATCATCACTTGGTGAGGCTAATGCCAATATTGTTTGTCATGCAAAACATACTTACTTATCTATTACTGGATTTTCCGACTCTTCCTTGTTGGATTCACCTCTGTGTGTGCCTGGAGGATGGCCAATGCCTCTGAAGTTGAGAGATTTTGTTTTGTACCCAAGAGAAAGTACCGTAAAGCAAAATTGCATGTATCTTTCCTTCTTGGCAGCTCAGTATTTGTCATGCAAAGTAAGAGAGGAAGGCTGTGCTTTGTACCAGGATTCAACTGCTAGTGACTATGGAGAACCTGTCCTGATGGATGTGAAGAAGCTACATCAAATTATGTTACCTTGTGATCCAAATTTGACTACTTCAAGCTCTAGCAGTTCTGATGTTGAATTGGCCAAATCAAAGTTGTTGTTTGCTGCCGAATGGGTAATAGAACAGTCCAATGAGGATGATCTAAGGTTGTATCTTCTATGGTTTAGAACGTTTAGCTCTCGGTGCCATGTCTTATCTGAGTTCTCTAATTTAGTTGAAGGGGTTATGAAGCATCCTATTTGGAAGTATATGGTCGACTGCTACCTTAAGTGTACTCCATATCTAATAGATGATGTTGAAAAGTTTCCAACACCAATTCTATCAACTGAGTTGGTTGATGAGGTCTTGCCGAGTAGTGAAAACACAAAGTTCCTGTGTAATGCTATTAAATGTGTGGGTCCTTTGAAGCTTACCTATAGACAGCTAGGTGATGAGTGCAAAAACTTTGACAACAAGGTAATTCGTGGCTTCAAGCCATTACTGGAATTACTGCGGAGTTTTGAGGAGGACTTCCTCAAGAAGCTTGTTGATCCATCTTTCATGCTTGTTGAGTCTCCATCATTTGATATTCTTATTCAAATGTTTTCTAATGTTCTGGAGAACCACATAGATTTCTGGAATAATATTGAAAAATATTCAAGTAATGGAGAAAGGTCAAAGAACACTGAAGAAGACATGGGAAAGCTGCTAATTTCTTGGCGTTTGTTGCTGAGAAATGCTGCAAAATTGAAAGGAATTTGTTCAGAAGCATTTAATCGGTTGCTGGTAAGTTGTGTTTTTCTTCTCTTTCTCTTCCTGTAATGGAATGAGAGCTTGATCAGTTTATTTTCTTTTCCGTAGGACGAGAGTAAGAAGCTGGAAAAGGTTTATTCTTGGCGATTTCATTCAGAGAAATCCTTATTGTGGGTTTATGGTGGTCATCCAAATTTGCCGTCATCTGCTCTTTTATTTGCGAAGCAGCAAGAGCTTCTGAAATTTTGCGAGTCATGCTGGCCAACAGAGACAAGGTCGTTAAGGGAAAGATCATTAAAACCAGGTAAGCTATATTTTAAGTTATGTTTACTTTTCTTACTATCTAAAATAAATAATATGCTTCAAAGTTTTCTGGGTTGATGGTTATTTTTCAGTGGATCATCGTTGGATTGAAACTGTTGCATCATCGAATTCCACACTTCGTTTCCTTGTAATGGAAGGTAGATTTTGTTTTTTTTTTACCAATTTTTTTTTTGGCCTTTTAGTTTGGTGTTTAATGTTCTCAATCTTTTTATGGGTGAATGTTTCTTATCTTTTACAGCACATTGTAATAATTATTATTATTTTATTTGTAACATTTTAATTTCTAGGTGTTTCCATGTTGTACTGTTATGAGGAGGAGCTCCATGTTGTCATGCATCTGGATGAAATGTCTGAGGTGAGTTCCCTTCATTTCGTAGCAGTAAAAGCTGTGCAGCTTCTTTTGCTGCAAGTTTCGCATTTGAAAAAAAAAGGGTTTCTTTCTTCTTTTAACTAACACATATAGGTGCAATGTATACTTAGTTTATGCAAAAGCTTGGGAAATGGTTTGAACAAGCAAAATCAAATTTAGAGAAGCACTTGCAGCATAACAAGCTTGATGTTTCTGGAGCAAATTCATCTACTTTTTGTTCATTCTCCAATGAGATATTGTGTCAAAAATCCGGTTTTGATAGCTGGCGGTGCACTCTTCCTTTTGTTGACACTACAAGCTTCTACTTGGATATGGAGCTGCTTCAGGAGCTATCATCCGCCCATTTGGCTGATTCAAGGGAGTTACAGCTGGTAAAGGTCTACTTAATGTTTATTTTTTATTTTCTGTTTCATTGTTTATCATATGGGTAGTAAGTTTCTCATACTCCCATATCTTTTGTTTTATTTCTCTTATTAATAATACAAGTCCTGCTGTATTGATTAAAAAAATTATTTTATTAGTTATACCTAGGTGGAGTAATGGGTTCTTGTGATCCTTAATTATTTGAAAGCTACGAGACATCTTTGATATTTTTTTCTGATATTTTATCATTTCATGTTGATTCATAATGATTTTTTCCTGGTGAAATTTATTCCTAATTTTAACTGAGTAATATTGTCTCTTGTACTCGTATTTCTCCATGTTAAATTTATCATTTATAATATGTGGTATTATGAGTATTTCCAACTATTTTATGCATTTCATCACAACTTGATTTAGTTCCAAGTGACACGCTGACTTAGTATCAGAATAGAGTACATTACAATTCTGTTGGAAAATTATCTGCATGTTGCTGAAAGATATAAACTAATTTATCTGTCATTTTAGCTATCTTTTCAGTCTGTGTTAGCCATCTGTCAGTTTATAAATCTAACAGTTATTAGATAGTTCCCAAGTGTGGTAGTTGTGTTAAGTGGAAGATGGTGGGCAGGAGCTTTATGCTTGCATTCACCCCCTGTTAACTCTAGAACATATTGTACTATTTGATCTTAAGATGAAATATGTTTTACCATTTTTGAATCTTGTAGTAGGTTGCTCAAAATGTTAATTCTTGTAATGTTGATTTCAGTTTATTGTTACCTGCAGCAGCTCTTTAAGCAATGGTGTTTGTATTTCATTTTTTAAATGTTGTTTTTTTTTGTCAGGATTGGACTAGCGTATCTAATCGCCTGAAGGCTACCTTGAACTTTTCGTTAGTCTTCTCATCAAGGCCCCCGCAAATGTTTTTGCCACATCAAAAAATGTTATCAATACTTGATACATGGACCTCAGTTGATGCAGGTCAATGCATTTCTATTCTAAGTTTTCCTATATCCATCTTTATGTTCTAACACCTGAAATTGATTTGCAGTTAATGCAAAGGTTGCGACCTTTGTGCTTGAGATGTGGTTTAGGTGGCATCAGTTTTTATGGATTTATTGCCCGATTTCTATCAAGGTATGAGTAGCTAGATGTATTCTGTGTCTCCTATAGGAATTTTATTTTCCTTATCTCATTAAGGGGATGGGAATGAGTTAATAATTTGTGTATTATGGTTTGTTGTTGTGATGCAGGAGTTTTCATCTCAAGGAATTCCAGTTCCCGATTCTTTCCAAACAGAAGATATTCCAATACCCGATGCTTCCCAGAAAAAATGTATTTCGTTGCCTGAGATGCTGTTTCAGCCTGTAATGATGAATACAGTTTTCCAAATATTGTAAGATATTTTCTTAATGTAAAAATGCTCTCTAGTCAAGTTTAGATGTTGGATGAAGAAAATATATTGTTGGGTTAGGCAATGATCTAGTTTAGAAAATAACAATAAAAAGTTAAGATGAAGAAAAGAACCTCTATGCAATGTCATTACAAGCACTGTCATGTTTTTGTGAGAAGTATAGCATCTGTATGAACTTTATGCTGTTAGTTACTATATATATGTTCTTATTTGGTTTCTTAAATATAAATGTTGATATTTTATTCGATATTCTCTTTTGGTTCAGGCAAAGTACCACGGCTATCAAAGATTATTTTTCGGGCTCTTTAAAGCTCAAAGTTGCATCATGTAATCTCTGGCGAAGCCTTTTACCTGGATCGGACTTGCCTACTTTTCTTTTATCTGCTGTTCGAGATCTTTTTGAGCAGGTTGTTATGCTTTTGTGTTTAAAATAGATTTACTGTTCCTTACTCTTATTTTTTTAAGTTTTGTTGTGTGTTATTTATTTATTTATTTTTTCTTTTGTATAGATTATAGTTGCACACCAGAAAGCTTTTGATGCTGTTGTTTTCGAACAAATAAAGTCTAATCTCTGTGATCTCCGAACAAGTATGATTGAGGTAAGGATTCAAACATGTGGATTTCATTCTTGTGGATAATGCCATGCAGTTTGAAGTTGTGTAATGGAAGCTATTTTGATTCTTTTTAATCTAGTGTAATCTAGGCATGGTAGCTAATTTTGCTTTGATTGAAAGGGGTATAAATAAGTAATAATGGGCGTGAAGTCATACTAATAATTATCCACGAGGAGTAGATTGAGTTGTTTGATGCCTTGAGATGTGGCGTTCATTTCATTATTGACACCTGGTCGCAAGTAGATTTATTTTTATCATCTAAAACTGAACGTGCAAAGTAGTTTTTTAAACTAGAGATAGACCAATTATAGTTTTTATGTTTATTATTTGTTTCATTTTATTTGTTTTTGTGTTTTGGGTGGAAAATAATCAAGTTGTTGGCTGTGTTTTGGCTAAAGATTGTTAATGTTGTCACTGCATTTTTCCGTTCTATTTTTTTCTTTTTTTGAATATTGGAAGTCCCCGATGTAATTTTCTGTCCATAGTTTTGTACTTCTTTCTTTTCAGTGTTGTAGGTGTGAGAGTAGCTTTTGATGTTTCACTTTGCTGGTCATTTTGGTTCTAATTATTCTTTAGTTACTTAAATAAATTAGTCACCACCAGGAACTAGTATCATTCTCCTGCTCTCTTAATTTATTTCTTATTCTTCCTTACATATTAAGGGGTTGCTGCTAAAGTACTTATGTCTTGGTTAATGATATATGCATTTCATTGTACTCTGAAGAATTTATTGCCTTTTTGATTTATTGATATCTGGTCTACTTATTTACTTCTATACACTGTACTTTTCTCTGGTGTGATAGAATGGAAGTCTGAAGCTTGAAAAGCTCCAGTCCCTCAGATCCCTTATTCTGTCTTCAAGCCATAATGGGCTGAAAATGTCATTGGAGAAGTTTATTGCACCACTGCTCATGGAGCTATATCGTGATTGCTTATCCACTGGTGATTATATTTTTATTATCTTTACAGTTTGAAATTGTGGCTTTATGGTTGTCATAGTATTTTCTATTTGCCTTGTTGAAAAATGAGTGCTTAATCCTTTTTTATTTTAAAAAAAGATCTTACAAGTTCCATATAGACATGAATCTTCTTTTGAACCTAGGATATTTTCTAGATAAGATTCATCTTCAATTTCTCCTCTTATTTTAATGCTTCATATTGATTGTGCTTACATTTACAGACTGCATCTCTAATGCTGGCCCTGCTTGGCTACGCCTTGGGGTTTTACGTTTGAATCTATTGCTTTGCTGTGATGATTTGGATCCAGCTATGAAATACCATTATAAGGATTCACAGCTGTCTGACAAGATATCCTCCTGTAATCTTGAAATTCAGGTATCTTTTGTTCTCCTCCTGTAATCTTGGGTTTTTTTTTCTAATTCTTTTTAACACACACACATATATGCAAGTTACTGTTTTCATCTGGTTTATTGTACTTTATCTGACTTTGCTCATGTAATAACCTCCATAATACAAGTTCAGTTTCTTATAATAACAATTATTTTCACAATAGATACTAAATAGTGTACATCATACACAACTAATGTCTCAAAAATTTCGATCATAGTGACCAGATTCACCAAGATAATCTTAGTTATTATCTGATTGGATCTACCAACATTTCCTACACAAACTGTTACTAAAAGTTTAGCTTTCCCTTTGCCATCACCAACTAGTCTTCGTATGAGTTAAGATGTTTCAATGATTCCTCTTCCTTTTTTCTCCAAAAACAGGTGCGACGGGAATGCAACTCTTTAGCTGGATGGCTTTCAACAAGAGAAGCTGATAAAAAACAAGTGCAAACTTTGGGAAACCTTGAAAAGGAAAAGAGAAGACTGCAAAGAAAGGTTCTATAAAAATGTTCTAATTTTTTTTTGTTATTAGATGATTGCTTCTGTAAGAATCATGCTTTCCTTCTTTTGCATGCTGCATGACCAGAGACGATCATATGTTAGTTAGTCCACGTGGTACAGATGCTAGTAACTCCTTAATGATTTCCTTAATATATTGATTGGCTTAATATTATATGGCATTATTTCCACTTGCATATTTGATGTAAGATAGATGTTGAAAAAATATAGACTATTTGTATGAATCTCATATTTTGTCTTTTGTCTCATCTTTTTAATCTAATGATAAATGACCACTATGCTTTTATTTGGGCTTTAGATTGTGTTTCGCTCCGACTATAGAAAGTTTAAAAACTTAAAACATCGGTGCAATGAGTTTCTTGCGCATGCCTTATCCAAATCATCAGAGTTTTTATGGAGTGATATTGACACCATGAGCTTAGAGCAGATTCCTGACAAAGGGTATAACTGGCAGGTAATTTTCCTTGATTTTCTAATTAACTGTATATTGAATATTGTGAAGTATTTAAGCTTCATTAACTTAGGCTGATGCTTATATTTTTATATTTGTACTTTATTCCGTACGTTAATGTATCTTATCTTATTTTTTTAATCCCATCTTCCAGAATACAGCGACTGCTTTCATTGAAAAGTTATCAGACGACTACCCAGAATACATTGATTTTGTACAACCTGTCCAAGTTGCAGTATATGAAATGAAGTTGGGTTTCTCCTTAGTTGTTTCTAGTCTCATGCAGAAAAAAGCTTTGACTACCATAAAAGAAAAAAGTAGCTCAAGTAGAGTTAATCCATGCAAAATAAATGTGGTTACGGTATGTACCAGAATATTGTTGTTTTGCTAAAGTAATTTCTTCTTTCTTGTTATCTCAGTAACTGACTTTGGGGACCTGGCAGGATTCGATTTATACATTTATGAGATTTCCTTTGGCTTCTTCTCCACAAACTGTATCTATCAATCTGAATAGAGAGCTGCCTGAGTTTCCACCTTACAAAGTAGAAGTCTCAGCAGATTTCTGTGCTGCTGATATGGACGTACTAAAAGAGCTAGTTTCTTTTTCATGTGATGCTGTTACTACTAATGAAACGGTAATTTTTATTTTATTATATAACTTAGTTAAGCTAAGTACAAATCTCATTAATTACAAGTTTCATTGATTAAATCCTATATACATGTGACAGATCTCTCGTACACACCTGGAGGCTTCTCTGTATCAGAATATTCTTTTCCGGACAGCACACTTTGTATCTTGTACACAGATGATTGACTCTGCATCCTTTATGGTATATTTTACTTCACCATTTAAATTACTGTTGGGCTGGTATCTCACAATTCAGTTGTGTTGATAATTTGATTGCATTATAAATCAGATCTTGGATAGTTCTTTTGGAAAGCTCACAGATTTTTGGACGTCCATGAAATTTCAACAAGCTAAAACTAGAGAAGAACAATCTCAGCAGTACAAGTTCAGGACTCGTGCATTTAAGATTGCTAGTATTTTCGAACTTGATATATCGAATCTTGAGAAGTCTTTTGAAGGTGGGAGTTCTTCCGAGATGAAGGAATTCTTTTCCGAATGGAAGGAATCTGTGTCTGATGATCAACATGTTGAAAAGGTAATGAGAATTTTTATGTAGTTGCTGCTTACATCTTTCTTTCTTTTTCATCTATTTAGTCATGAGAATTTTCTCTTATATGCTAAATAAACTTATATTTAGCAGGAGGATGCTTCTAATGAACAAGATAATTCAGATGAAGAATGTAATCCCTTGGAGGAATCCGTTTTGAACAATGTAGTCCATATTCACAACCAGCTTTTTGGGATAAATAGCCTTATCATAAATGTGAGCTCTCGGAAATATAGCTGAATATGTATTTAAATTTTGATGATAATATGAGCATTTGTCTAATGCCTGTTATTATACTGTATTTGCTATGTCTCTTATAAAAATGAGGCTCATGTACTGAACTTGTTATGATAAATTTTAAGTGGGATTTTCAATTTCTTTAGTTCAAAATTTCTGTTTATCTAATTATATGTAGAAATATGATAATGTTGATGGTACAATGTCCATTATATGGATACATAGATTTCATTGATGTTTGATTTTGTCTATGATGATCATGATGATTATTTGCTATTTACATATTTTTCTTCTTTCCAGTCGGGTGCTTATCAAATCTCTGACGAAGATCGATTTCTTTCTTTCATTGACTCGTACACCATTGGGACAAGGATTGTTAGAGGTGATTTTTTTTTAATGTATCCCATGTATTTTTTTCTTTTTCTTGTCCTTATTACTGTTTACTCACAACTTTGTATTTTCAGGCTTAGAAGGTTCATTGTTGTGCAATTTGGATGCCCGTTTAGCTCCAGAGCATTTACTACGTCTTTGTTTGGAGCACAAGCAGAAGTTTGTTCCATCTCACAAGGCTGCCTGCAGATATAACTTCTATAAGGTTTAGCAACTGCTGGTTTTTTATTTTTTATTGTTTATGAAATACATTTGTTCTGTTTGAGTTAACTTTAATTTTTCGTTTTTTGGGGAGTAGGATTCAAATGCTTTGGAGATGTCGAAAATGGTGAAATTACTCCAGCTTTTACAAGAGCGACTTTATTCTCTTTTAAAAGAATGGGAAGATCATCATGAACTTCGGAAGATCTTAAATGTGATTTTGGCGCTCTTGAATATTCCAGTGACCACACCACTGGCTAAGGTATTTTTTTTATTTTTTAAATTTTTACTGCATATTGGGAATCATAGTTCTTGAATATTCCAGTGACCACACCACTGGCTAAGGTATTTTTTTTTTTTTATATACATATATTTAAATGCGTATTGGGAATTATAGTTTTTGCTAGGACATTGAAGTGTACTAATTTAAAAGCTTTTACAGTATGTTTCTATCTGTGTCAGACTACAGAAGCAGTTCCATATGAATACTTGATGTTGGAGCTTTTGCTTATCAAAATAAATTGATTCTCTCTTTTTCTTTTGTGAAGGTGCTGACAGGATTGCAGCTTCTAGTTAATAGTCTTCAGTTACTTCAAGAAAATGGTTCAAAATTTCCAATCTTTGGTAAGAATGGTGTGACTAACTAAATAAATCGTGATGTTCTTAATTGGGAAGGTGGTAGGATTTGGTGCCTGTTTATTTATTTATTTATTTATTTATTGGTTCCTTTAGATCAACTGGAGGATATTCGTATTCTGGTGGAGTCATGGCAAAAGTTGGAGTTTGGGTCGTGGCCAGTTTTGCTTGATGAGGTGTTGCATCAATATGATCTCAACGCAGGAAAGGTAAATCACTGTTTTATTTTTGTGAGCTTGAAGACAACATTGATTTGAGAAGCTTGAAGACAACATTGATTTGAGAAGCTTGATTTTCTTGGGAGGATGGTAGCTATGTTAACATAGTCTATTGTGTACTTTCCTAATAAAATGTTTAAGGTAGATTTAGGAAAGTCATGGTTAGGAATTTAGGGACGTTTATCAATGGGCCAGTTTGATTAAGGCTTCATTCTCTTAGTTTATTTATTTATTTATTTATTATTTTTTAATTTTCTTTCCCCTTAAGCCATATATTGACGATGTTTATCAGTGATTCTCTATTTGAGATTTGGTGTGTATATCTTTTTCTTCCTTGGATTTTTTATTCAAATTTTTGGTTAAAACTTCTGCAATGATTATTCTTGAAAGGACTAGAAGTTTATATGGACTTTCATTGTCTTTCTCATACCTGGTACTCTGCTTGGCGACTGTGTTATTGATCGAACTTACTATAAGACTATCTGAATCATGAGTCACTTATGTTGACCTTCTTTTTCTTTATGTTCACTTTTTAACTTTAGATCTCTGAAAATTCTAGAGATACTGTGACATTTTTATTTATTTATACTATATTAATCTGGTTTCTAATTTTTCTCTCTTAAATTCAGTTGTGGTTTCCTCTTTATCCAATTCTTTTGAAGCAGAGCAGTTCTGGTATGAATAATAATATCCTAAGGTATGTTCAGAACTTGACTGTGATTGTAAGGTTTGTCTTTCAAATGATTTTATTTAATCGCTTTCTTGAGTTGCTGTTGACCACTACATAATGTTCAGCTTGGAGGATTTAATCCAAACATCCAGCATTGGTGAATTTAGAAGACGCCTTCAGCTTCTCTTTGCTTTCCTTGGTCAGACACATATGGGTTCATGTGTAAACTTTTATTCAAGGTGGGATCTCTGCTTTATCTAATTATTGTTGCGTCAAAGTATAGTAAATAATCATTTGAAAGTCATCTTTGCTATGCTTATTTGTTAAATATTTCGACTGATGAATTTTCGTGAAGAGTTATATTAATTGTTAACAAATCTTGCAGCTCGTTTGTGATGGAAAATCTGAAGATTCTATACAACGTTTTTGGCTTTTATGTGCAATTTTTACCACGGTGAGTCTCTTCTTTATAGTTCTTTATATTTCTCCATGACAGTATATATAAATTGGTGATATTATTTTTCCCTTCAGAGTTTCTGAGCACATAGAACATACCAGAAAAGGTATAAAGGAGGAGCTGAAGCAACTTCCGAAACTATGTTCATGGGGCATTAATAACTCAAAGAAGACGAGGCAGAGATTTAAGAAGCTCATACAGAAGTATGATGTGAGTAATACAATTTCAAATTTTGGTAGAGTTTATTGCAAATTCTCAAAGGATCAGATTCTTAATTTTTCTAAGCTATGAAGGTCTAGATGACGATGCTGCCTAACATTTGTAAATATATTTTATAAGAAACTAAGAACGACACAGAGAACTATAGATTGAGGACTGGGATGCCCCTCCTAGCTAGAATAAAATGAACGGAAATCTCTGAACTCTTTGTTGAAGAAACCAAATGAAAAACTAGTTTTAGATTATTGTGCAGGTACCTGTAATTACCAGCTTAATTAAAATATGTAGAGTTTGTAATTGTGACCTTAATTTGTTATTGCAGGATTTTCTGCAACAGCCTGTGATGCTTTTTATTAACAAGGATGCAGAGCAGAAAAAAGGAAAATTTCAAGCAGCACATAGTGAAAAGTTGGTCAGTAGTTGTGCTTCTGATGCGATCCTGCCCGATGATGATGACAGGTTTGTGTTTCTGCTTTATTGGTTTGTTATGTTCTATTCTTTTTAGTTGGGATCAGAATTCTTACACGATGATTATTTTATAAGGTTTATATGGTATGATGATTGGAGAAAGAAAGCAGATGGTGCTTCTAAAAGTTTGAAGCTTGAGTTACTATCTGAAGGTGAGAAATCAAATGGTGCTTCAAAAAGTCCGAAGACTGATTTACCACTTAAAGGTAACGGCTTTTTCTAATTCTTTTTACTAGCAGACTTTACTGTTTCTGTTAGATTTTTTTTTATCTGATGTAATCATAAATTTTTGCATAGCCTAAACTATATTGAAATGGTTGCAGGTATAATTAGACGATGCTCGACTTCCCTTGCCACTAGTCTTTCATACAAGGATGCTTGGAGTGCTGTATTGTGCAAGCTGAACAGAATTTCTAGAATTGCTGTTGATTGTGATGAACTCTGGAACGAAGCAAACAAGGGTCAACAGAAAAGAAGAGCTTTGTCTGAACTTCTGAAGCTTTTAGAAAGCACTGGACTGTCTAGACATAAACCTGTGTTTACAGAGGTAAATCTAAGATTTGGGTACTTTTTATAAGTTGCTTATTTCTGTTCATGATACTGCTCTCTCCCTCTCTCTCTCTCTCTCTCTCTCTCTCTCTCTCTCTCTCTCTCTCTCTCTCTCATGCTTGCATCTATGTAGGATCAAGCTAAATCTTGGTGGTTCCTCGAGCCTTTGCATGAATTTTTGCATTTGTTGCCGGGACAAAATGGACTGACGCATGAAGCCTCTAATGCTGCTTCTGCTAAAAATAAGTTTGTTGCTGAATGGGCTGCAACTACTGAAAATTACTTTAAGAGTGTAGCATCTGTGCTGCTCCTACAGCAGATTTGCCTCAACTGCCACAAAGATATCACTCGTGACCAGGTGTGTTCCCCATTGTAATTGCAAATACTGTATATATTTCGTTCAAGGAAAAATTAGCTAAGTTGTATTAAGGTTTTAATTTTTATTATAGGTTGATAGGTCAGGCTCTTTTCTCCACCAGCTTATTGAAATACAACAAAAGCAGCATAATGCTGCTGTTGTTTTCGCTAAGAATTTGAAGCGTTTTAAAGATTGCATTTCTATTCTGAAAAACTTGTTTTCGAACTGCACCACTACTGATGGTGGAACTCGCACCATGTTTTGTATTGTCCAAAACCAAGATGTCATCTTCAGGTGCATGTGGCAGCAGAAAGTATGTTCCTACCTTGATCCAATTGATTTATGTTTTGGTTCTTTTTTTCTTTTGTAAGATAATAATACTTTCTTAATATTGCAGAAAATATTTGATTGTTTGTGTTCTATATCATATGATGAGTTGTTGTTGCTGAGAACATTTGACAACACACATTTGGAAACATGTGACACGGTGAAAGCTGCGTCACAAGGAATGCTTGCTTTGGTTGAGAAATTCTTTCCTCGTTTTAAGAATTCAAAGGTGTACTTTTCTCATCCATCATTTCAGATCACTTATACACATAGTCCTTGCTCTTTATTGATTTCATTTTATTTTTTGGACAGGAATTGCTGGATAATACTCTTCTTGGCCAAGATAGAGATATTACTAAACTGCCTGCTTCTCCTGATCTTTTAGTTATTTCAAAAGATACGGAAGAAGTGGTAGCGAATAACTTTCGTTTACTTATGGATTTTGAAAATCATCTCGCCATGCATAGGGAGGATGCAAATAGAAGCTCTGTTAAAACAACTTTGCTCGGGCATTTTCAGGAAGTGCTAAAGAAGGTATTTTGCATGTTTCTTACGCTTGGATTTTGTTGAGTGCTTCAGTGTAAAGTTGACAATAACTTGCAGATTTGATTTGGGGTCCATTGAGATTAAATTTACTTTTGAATTATGAAATTTTGTAGGGAAAAATAGTGGAAGAGGAATTCAAATTGGCAACAAAAGAGAAAATTGAAAATGCTTCAAGTGAGATACACGAAGAGTACACATCCGACAGAATCTTTTCTGAACTTGAAGCTGAATTTCTTCTTGCTATTAAAAGTGCATTTGAGCATATTAAGGAGGCAATGGAAAATTATAGCGTAGCAGATGAGTCACTTGGGAGTATCACCTCTTGGAGATTTCTATTCGAGTCATTAGCTATGAATTTGAGCTTCGAACATTTATGTAGCCAGCTTCTACGGGTCATATCTTGTGCTGTAAGTTTAACTGGCTTGTCCTCTGCAATAAATATATATATACACTAATTATCTTTCTAAATACCTGATAATGGATCTGATCTTCTTTGCTCAGAAAAAACTGCTGAATCAGTTCGGGGATAAGTGTTACAATGTTTATGCTCAACTTGAGCACCTGCACTTGTTTTTGGATCTTATGTCAAATTTCGGTGATGGTCTGTTGCAAGAACAGCTAGACATGCATAAAACAGTTAGTCTATTCCTACCTCCCACTCTTGAACATTATTTATGTGACCATTGAAATTTGTACTTCGCTGCATGTTTTTAACATCATCTTGTACTTGTGTGGTAGGTTTCTGCTGTGATTTGTGTGCTTGCAGATGTTCTGGCTTCTTTGTATTCAAAAGGCTTTGGCATCTGCAATGAAGATCAAGTCGATGATGCTTCATGTGATTCATTTCAAGATGCAAGTGGAACAGGAATGGGAGAGGGTGAAGGGAAGAATGATGTCAGTGATCAGATAACTGATGAAGATCAGCTTCTTGGGGCATCTGATAAGGTATAATCAAGTTGGAAAATATATATGCTCTAAATTTTTTATGTTCTAATTATTTATCTAACATGGTGCTAAAATGTTTTTCAACTTTCCTTTTGTGTTTTTGTAGCAAAATGAAGAACAAGATGCTTCTGGTGAAGTCCCCAATAAGAATGATAAAGGTATTGAAATGGAGCAAGATTTTGATGGTAAATTATCTGATGTCAGTGAGGATTCTGAAGAAGATATGGATGACGATGGAGAGGAGGAGCAACTAGAATCTACAATGGGAGAAACTGGAGTTGATAGTGAAGTAGTTGATGAGAAACTGTGGAATAAGGAGGAGGATGAAAATCCAAATAATTCAACTGAGAAATATGAATCAGGGCCTTCAGTTAAAGATGCTGATAAAAGCTCCCGTGAGCTTAGAGCCAAGGATGATTCTTCTCCGACAGCGGACGAAGATGGGGAGCTCAATCCTGAAGATGCTGATAAACTAGATGGTGAGACTGGAAAAGAGGACGATCTTTGTGATGATGATGGGGATGACATAGATGATGCCAACTTGGACAAAGAAGAAGCATTTGCAGATTCTACAGGTTTGAAGCCTGATGACTTGGAGCAGAGTTTGGAAGAAGAAATGGACTTGGATAAAGAGGATGTCGTAGATTCTGTAGAAGATGCAGGTCCTGAAGAGCAGGAGGAACTTACTGATACTGGAAACTGTGAGGAAGAGAATCCTTGTCCAGATGATGAAGCAATGGAAGATGCAGAAACGGGAGACCTGGATATGAGTTCTGAAATGGAGGAACTAGATAAGGATCAGGAACAGAATGCTGAGACGAATACATCTGGATCCAAGAGTGAAATGTCTGGACTGGGGATTTCGGACAATCTTGGTAACAATGTCCCCAACTCAGAATCACAATCTCAACCCAATGGGGATTTGCAAGAGTCAGATTCAAATAATATGGTACCAGAATCAAACTGGTCAAACAGCAATGACACTCATAGCGGACTTGCTCCTTCCAGAGGTTTACCATCCAGCAATACCTCTGAGCTGGATAAAATGGATTCTGAGTTATCAAACAGTAAGCGAGAGACTGGAGATCAACCACAGACCCAATTACCTTCC
Organism: Cannabis sativa; assembly: GCF_029168945.1. Classification (NCBI taxonomy): domain Eukaryota; kingdom Viridiplantae; phylum Streptophyta; class Magnoliopsida; order Rosales; family Cannabaceae; genus Cannabis; species Cannabis sativa. The sequence continues at coordinate 42,030,980 of NC_083601.1, forward strand.
AATGAGACGTCCTCAGTGCAGAAAAGCCAACCAAATCCTAATCGCAGTCGTGGTGATCCATACAAGGAGTGGAAAGAAAGAGTGAAAGTATTTGTTGATCTCGTGGCAGATGAAACTGAAGCTCTGGATGAAATCCACGATGATAATGCAGATGAGTTTGGATATGTCCCTGAGTCTGAAATGGGAACATCCCAAGCATTAGGTCTTGCAACAACAGAGCAGATAGACACTAATGTCAATAGCAACAAAACCAATGAAAATGAACCAACCGCAAATAAAGATGACACAACAGAAATGGAAATTGAGGAGGAGAATTCTGAACCTCACCCTGTGAAGAATGGTTCTTCTTTTTCTAAAAGTAAGATTGAGGATAAAATGACTCCCTCAGAAATGGAGGTGACTCCTATGGTAGAATCTGATGAAGTTCAAGCTTATGATGATAATGCCTTAGCAGGCTTATCTGATGGTTTGGTGTCTGTCAGAAAGGCTTTCTTCAATGACGGGGTAGATCAGCTCAATAAGCTCTCAATAAATGATGAGGAGTTGGGAAAAGCCCAAGATCCTGAGGATACTTCTATTGATTCTGTAGCTAACTCTACTGCTCTATGGAGAAGATATGAGTTGCTCACAACAAGGTTGTCTCAGGAGCTAGCTGAGCAGTTGCGACTTGTTATGGAGCCAACACTGGCTAGTAAGCTCCAAGGTGATTACAAGACTGGCAAACGGATAAACATGAAGAAGGTAAACAAACTGAACTTTACAGACTTTTGTACCTTTTTTTTGCTATGCCCTAGTTATTAAATATTTAATGCTTTTTTATGAGCAGGTTATTCCATATATAGCAAGTCATTTTCGGAGGGATAAAATATGGCTCAGAAGGACTCGGCCAAACAAGCGTGACTATCAAGTTGTCATTGCAGTAGATGATTCCCGTAGCATGTCTGAGAATTGTTGTGGGAATGTTGCCCTTGAAGCTTTGGTTGCAGTATGCCGTGCCATGTCTCAACTGGAAATGGGGGATCTAGCTGTAGCAAGTTTCGGAAAGAAGGGTAATATCAGGTTACTTCATGATTTCGGTCAGCCCTTTACTGGAGAGGCTGGGGTCAAGGTGAGCATAAATTGCTTTAAACTCAAAATTTCCATTTGCTTTTTACCAATTTTTACTGCTTTCTGGTTTTCAAAGGTGTGTATGTTATTTTATCGTCGTCTTTGTTGTATATCTCAGATTGTCTCCAATTTCACATTCAAGCAAGAAAATACAATTGCTGATCAGCCAGTGCTTGATCTGTTGACGTATTTACATAAAAAACTGGATTCAGCAGTTGTTAAAGCAAGACTCCCATCTGGTCAGAATCCACTACAGCAGCTTGTTTTAATTATTGCAGATGGACGGTTAACTGAGAAGGTATTTTGCTTTACTGATGCTTTCCTTCTCCAACTGTTCAAATCTTTTTGTTTGTTGCTTTGTCTGATTGTTTATCAAATTAATATCTGTAGGAGAAACTGCGGCGCCAGGTCAGGCATTTTTTGAGTAGGAAGCGTATGGTTGCATTTTTGATACTCGATAGTCCACAAGACTCTATTATGGATATCCCGGTAATTACCTTTGCTCCTAGTTAACCATTAGTCAAAGACTTGAGAATTATATTAGTGATGAATAGACTAAATAAGATACGTGCTTCATATACATGTATTTCTAAAGAATTTTCCTATTTTTTCTTAAAAAAAATTATATTAATGCAAAAGGGATTCTATTATTAAAGTTTGTTTTCTGGGATTTCAGGAAATAATATCTTGGAAAGATGGACCGCCTTATCCCAAGTACATGGATTCTTTTCCTTTCCCTTACTATATTGTTCTAAGAAATATTGAGGCACTCCCCAGAACACTTGCTGACTTATTAAGACAGGTAATATATTTCTCAATTTAGTTACATTTGATTTTGTTCCAAATTTTTGGGGTATATAGTCTGAAATGTTTTTGTGGTCGATGGTTGCAGTGGTTTGAGTTAATGCAGTATTCGAAGGAGTAAACTCACTCAGTTCGGCTAAAAATGTTCAATTGGTGCGTGGTGAGATTGCATCTCTTACCCTATGTTGGTAAGAGTCGGCCTCATGATAGCTTGTCTACACATGCTGTAGGTTCTTCATTTTTGACTTAGCCTGATTATTATCATTCTTTTCAAGTTATCATGTATATTATTTATTCATTGTATATATCTCATACCCAATTTTGTTGAAATATTACATATTTAATTTCTCGAGGCCCGTTGGCAATCTCATGATAACATGTCCAGAATTTTGATACATATAAATATAGTAAATGCACCTTTTGATAATCTATCATCTCATTAATAACATCACATGTCGGTATTTCTTTTCAAGGAAAAATTATATTAAAAAGAGTCGCAGTTTATATTTAAAGTAAGTAAATATAATTATACTATTGAATTATTGAATTTTATTAAATTTGTAAACATGTAATGTATATTTTGTGTGTGTTAAAGTTGCTGAAAAAATAGAATTCGTCTCATTTTGTATTTTTGTATGATTTTGTCATATATGGCTAATTTATAAGAGGACGACGACACTCTTTAATGTTGTGTATGGCTAATTTATAGAAGGGTGATGTCATGCCTCTCAAATTAAAGAAAAGTAGGGAGTGGAGTGTTTGGCATTGTTTTCAGTTTATAGACTCAAAATATAAGACGCTTTGACTAATGTTTTTTAATCTGATTTTAGATTTTTCTTTAACTAAAATAATAATAATAATATGATTTTAGATTTGGACCTAGGACTTGAACCTTTATTGGAGCCAGATCAGACATGTAACCTTGACTCAGCCAGGATCCTTGACCGAGACACGGACTCGATCTTGCTTGGACTCCAGCCTTGGCCTTGACCTCAGAGGGCCGGCCCAAGCATTGGGCAGCTTGGGCCATTGCACAAGGCCCCTATTTTTTTAAGGCCAATTTTTTTTTTTTAATTTTTTTTTTTTTTTAAAAAAAAAGGCCTATTTTTTTTTACTATTATTTATACATAAATAAAAAAAATTTAATTGAAAATTTATGAAGTAATTTTTTTTTTTTTTTTAAAAAAAGCTACTAATAGAATTGTAGTTTTAATGTACATGGTTTTTTTTTTTTTTTTTTTTTTTTTTTTTTCTAAAGGGTTTAATTTTAAAATTTTAAAATTTCGCACAAGGCCCCCAAAATGCTTGGGCCGGCCCAGACTCCAACTTGGTTTGGACTCCAACCCCAGACCTCGGACCTCAGTCCAGACCTTGAGCCCCACACCCCGACCCTAACCCGAGTATTATTTTCTTGGGATTTTTACGTTAAGTATTGATGTGAAAATTAAGATTAGGATCCAAAGCATTTTCTTCTCCAGATTATACAATTTTATTTTATTTTTGGAAAATTTATCATATATACCCATCTAACGAATAATTTGACACTTTATGAAAAATAACCTTTTGATTATTATGGATAGAAATAAATTTATGAGTGGAGAATATTAATTACTAAAGTTTTGTTCTTTCATGGTAGCTGTGTTCATTTAAAGTAATTCTTCCAAGTTGCTTTAAAAAAAGAAAATTCTTCCAAGTGAGTTGTCAGTATCATTTAACCATAATCGTCTCTAATGGAGCTTTTACCTATGAAAAAGTGATATACATCATAGAGCTTCGACAGAACTCTATTCTCCCCTTATCACCCACTTTTGGCCATTCTATCTCGCTCAAAATAAAAGAACACTGTTATTAGCTATTGCTATCTAGTAGTACTAACACGAATTGATTATATATATCTTATCTAAGATGAAAACCCCTAGGAAAACAAAAATATCTATTTCATCAGCTGAGCCCTCTCTCCTATTAGATCTCTCAATTATTGCAACAACAGTTTCATCATGACGACATTAACAGAAATCGAAACTGGGAGTCAGAGAGATCACTATGATGATTATAAAACTATGATGATCAAGCTTTATGAGGCTGCAGTGAAAGGATGTGTAGAGACACTGAACTCATTGCTTGAAGAAGATAGACTCCTTCTAAGTAAGATTTCATTCACTCGTTTCGTTGAAACACCTTTACACATCTCATCACTACATGGCCATGTTGATTTCACTAAACAACTTCTTAACCACAAACCAAAACTGGCATCTAAGCTAGACCACCACAAACGCTCACCGCTTCACTTGGCTGCCTCAGAAGGACACGTGGAGATAGCCCGAGCCTTGTTACACACAAATAAAGATGTATGCATGGTTGAAGACAATGATGGGAGAATACCTCTCCACTATGCTGCCATGAATGGTTGTGTCGACTTGATTCATCTACTCCTTATTAGCGCAGGAGTGGAATCAGTTTGTCAAAAGCTTCCAAGTGGGGAAACAGCACTGCATCTTTGTGTTCAACATAACCATTTGGAGGCTCTGAAATTGTTAGTAGAATCAACAGTACTCTCACTGAGTCTTAATAATAGCACAGAAGTACTCAATGCAAAAGTGGTTGAAAGTGGTAACACCATTTTGCATCTAGCAGTCATCCAGAGGCAGGTTGAGGTAAGCAGCTTTTTTATTAGCTTCTACAATTTTTATTAATTTTTTTTTTATAAAATAATTTGATTTTAATGATATCCAAATCTATCTTATTTCATTCAATTTTACTAACGTAATGATTGTCCTTGTTTTAAATCGTGCTCCCGAACTTTGATATATTAAATTGTGAACCTCCTAAGCTTTCTTCCATGTTATACTTCTGTTAGTAAAATTGAACAAAAGTTTTTGATTCAACAATCTCAATAGTTCATGTTAGAGAGTTTCACATTGCTAATGTGTGGAAAGATAGTAGAATATATATAAGATGAATGGGCTACTCCTCCCATTGCCAATTGGTTTTGAGATGCAATATCATTCACTTTATCACAAATCCTAACAGTTCAAGAAGAACTTTTATAAAAGTTCGAAAAACATGATTTGGTACATGTCTAAGTTCGTGGAGTAAATCCTAAATTTAGCCATTTTAAAAATACTACATGTTTCTTTTGATAAAGGGCTTTATTTATTATTTTTTTTTTTCTAAGAGGCACAAAATCTCATGATTGTTAACTGCATATACATATATAAATATATATCCAGACTGTAGAGTACTTACTTTCTATTGCCGAGATGGAGAAGGACATCTTGAATAGGAAAGGTTATAAGGCCTCTGATCTCCTTGACGACCAACCAAATGACTTCAACACCTACCAACTCCAATGTGTGATGAATGTGAAGCAACCAACGTCTACATGTCATAACATTACAAATAGTAAGAATAACAATAAATCATTATTGAGAAAGCAATGGATTAGTATGCACCTAAGGAAACATAGGAGGGAATGGTTGAAAAATGTAGAAGGATCAATCATGGTGGTGGCAACTCTCATTGTGGCCACCACATTTCAGGCGGCAGTTAACCCTCCCGGCGGTGTCTGGCAGCAAACATACAACACCACCAAAGCAATTGAAGACTCAACTGATTGCAGCATCGAAACATGTGGACACAAAAATGGTACTTGCACTGAAAGAAAGATATGTTATGCAGGAACTTCGATAATGGCTCAAATCGATGACTACCATTATGCCTTATTTGTATGGTTCAACAGCATAGCTTTCTTGGCTTCTCTAAGTATCATAATTTTGATTATTGGGGGAGTACCTATCAACAATAAGTTTTGCATTTGGCTCTTTGATTTGGTATTGTTTGCCACTCTATTTTGCGTGGGTCAGTCTTTCTTATATGCCAATATCTTAGTGACTCCCGATTATGGTGATTATTATGAAAGCCTTAATACGGTGTACAATTGCTCCATTTATGTGTGGGAGGGGATGTTTGTGCTCATGGGAGCTTGGCATGTTGCTTACCTTGTTATTAAGCTTCAAAAATGGTTGCCCAAGCACAAGCACAAGCACAACCAAGAGAAATAAAATTGAACTAAGAAAAGAATTTCAAAATCTTAATAAAAAAGTTTTAGAATTAAATATAATAAAATGTAAAAGAACACATAGTTATTATGTTAAAATAACTTTTATGTAATGGTATTTTATATTTTTACCTTACAAATAGTTGCAGGATGGTTCAAATCTCAAGAATAATATTTTAGTTCTTTTTTAAAAAAATAATGTAAAAGTGAAGTATTAAACTTGTGATGTCCTTAAACTTTTAAAAAATATTTACTACTATACCAAACAACCTTATTTAATATTATGACCAACTCAAAAAATTTATTTAGACTTAAACTCCAAATAGTTTAGGATAGGTCCTACTTTCAGGTGAGACAATAGTCTAAGGTGCCTTATAATTAATTGATATTTTGTTAGCTTATTTTTTATTAAAAAAAATGTAGTGTAATGGTATTAGTGTATTAGTGTACGTGTTAATGCAAGTTAGGTTAGTGTTAATATGTTAGTTAACTTTATTTTAAGTGTTAGTTAGGACTCTAACTAACCATTGTAATTTAGCTATATAGCTATTGTAAACTAATAATTGATTAATGAGAATAATTTTTTTCTCTAACTCAAATCGTTTCTCAATATAGTATCAGAGCATTTCGTTTATTTTTAATTTTTTTTGAAGAATCTTTGTCATTCTCCCTGATTCTTTGAAGGTTTCAATATTTCGACTTTTCATTGTGGATCATTGTCCAAATTTAGTGGTTTTTTCTCACAAACTTTCTATTTAACTAGATCACAACAACTTCTTACTTTGGCGTGTACTGCGATTCGAGGTCACGATCTCTCCAATTTCATCTCCTCCACAATTTGGCCGCTGAGACGATTTCTCATTGAGCTGTATGAGACTCCAGGTACTGTTAATACTGCATATTCTCATTGTAAAATTCTATTTACTAATACAACAATGTTTGATTTCTGCAATGCATGTTGTCAAGAAAAAATTCATATATTTCCTTTTCCCACTTCTCACACTTTATATGATAGGCCTCTTCAATTAATTCATTTCGATGTTTGGGGTCCTTCCCCTACTCTCTCATCAGTGGCTATAAATACTACGCACTTTATAAATGCATTTTCTAAACATACTTGGGTTTTTCTGCTAAAATGTAAGTTAGAACTTTTACCAACTTTTCTCAACTTTAAAACTCAAGTCAAAAATGAATTTTATTGCAAAATCGAAGCTTTCCAAGCTAATTGTTGAGGTGAATTTCAGGGTTTTTAAAAGACCTTTCTTGCTTGTATTTCTCACAAAGTGTTGCCCCACCAGATTACTCAGATTTTGTTGATAAGTTTAATTTTAAATATTGTTTGTTGGATATTGATTTTCTGAGGTTTTGAATTAGTGAGGTGCTAATAAGTTGTTACTAACCAAATGGTAATAATTTTGAATTGTGTGTTAAACTTTAAGTTTCTATATTAATTTTATTTTGAAGACTGTCATTCTAATATGATTTTATTTTTTGGTTTTGGTATAGCGATGTTTTATTTTTTTTTTAGATTTTTGCTAGCTTTGGCGGCAACTATTAATAAAGGGAAGGGTATTTCAGTGTGATGAGTATGTTATTTGAAGACGTTATAGCTATATTATCTAAATTTTCGGGAGTAGTTTTCTCCCATGTGGTTCACATTAACTATTTAGCAGTCCATGATTTGACAAAGCATATTTTTCGGTTAGACGATGAACTATCCTAGTTCAAAAAAAGTCTTGCGTTGATTACAAATATTTACATCGTAAATTTATGTATACCTACTTTTCATTTCTTATTTTAATTTTTATTTTTCTTTATTATTATTTAATTTATATCTAGTTTTATAGGTTATATCTCATTATGTGCGTTAATGATAAATTTTGATAAATTATGTAAGGTTATATTTAGTACTTTAATTATAAAAGAGAGTATTTATTAATTAAAATTATTTCACAATTATATTTAGTTAACGTCTTATCAAAAAAAAAATAACTTCTCAACCTATTCATATAAGAGTAATTTGCGGCAAAAATACCTAAGTTTTATCCCGAATAGCTGATAAATACCTAAGTCATATTTTTGGCGGTAAAAATACCTTCTGTCACACTTCTGGAACTTCCGTAGGTACCTCTCCGTTTTCTTTTAGGTAAGTGTCCACGTGTCATCCTTTCATTAGTCCACATCATTAATTTTTATTTTTCATTTTAAAATTTATTAAAAATTATTTAAAAATCATTTAAAAATAAAAAATATATATTTAAAATGTTTTAAAAAAATAAAAATAAAACTTATTTTTTAAATTAAAAAATTACAAAATTAAAATACACATAAAACTTAAGTATTTTTATTAAATTAAATTTTTTTAAAAAACTAAAAAGAATACGATTGAATATAGGATTGGTTTTTTTAAAAAATAAAAAGAATACGATTGAGAGATTGAGAGGAGAGAGAGATCGAGAAAAGAGAGAGAGTGTGTGACCAAACCAAGAACGACTGAGATTGAGAGGAGAGAGAGAGGGAGATCGAGAAAATACAGAGAGAGAGAGATCAAAACAGATCTGAGATTGAGAGGAGAGAGAGGGTAAGAGATTGAAACAGATCTGAGATTGAGAGGAGAGAGAGAGATCGAGTAAAAGAAAGAAAGGGAAAGATGAAGGAGGCCTTAGATTTGATCCAGCGAGGAAGATGACATGTTCTAGCCATAAACGACAGACTTGAAAGAGTTGGGATCAAGGTTTGGCCACTGTCGAAGGGTTGAAGAAGATGGAGGACTTCAAGAGATCGGCGGAGCACCGACGACGGAGGACGAGATCTGATGAAAGCAAATCGAGGCCAGTAGAAATCTCTCCTAACAATTTATTTTCATCTTGTAAATATGTTTGGGTGTTGGAAAAATGCAGGAAAAAGAAGAAGCAAAAAAATTATTTTTTGAGATTTCTAGATTTGTATGTCCTAGTTTTTTTCTGGGTTCTCTTTTGGTTTTGAAAAGTTTTTGTTGTTGTTGCTGCCTTGTTTTGGGGTTCTTGAGATTCAGATAAGAGAGAGAGAGAGAGAGAGAGAGAGAGAGAGAGAGAGAGAGAGAGAGAGAGAGAGAGAGAGAGAGAGAGAGAGAGATTTCTGGGAAAATATATCATTTTTTGAGATTTTTGAAAAACTACAAATAAACTATTAATTATGTATGTGATTGTTAGAGTTTGAAGATGAATATGAATTTTAATCTGTGTTATTCATATTTTTTTGATGGGTTTGTTCTATGTTCTTGTTCATTGTTCATACCCATATTTTTGTGGGATTTTATTAATTGTACGTTTATGTTTAATCAGTTCATTGTTCATAGACATTGTTAATCTAATATGTTTAATCAGGGGTTAATTAGAAATTTAAAAATATAATTAATGATTTTTAATTTTAATTAGTTAAAATATGAATTTCTAGATATTTTTTTTTATTTTATTAGATTTTAAATGAATTTTTAGATTTTTTAAATAAAAAATAAAAAAAGTTAATGACATGGACCAATGAATGAGGGACACGTGGATACTAACTTGGCACATAACGGAGAGGTACCTACGGAAGTTCAAGAAGTGTGACGGAGGTATTTTTACCGCCAAAAATACGACTTAGGTATTTATCTGCTACTCAGGAGAAAACTTAAGTATTTTTGCCGCAAATTACTCTTCATATAAATCCTCTAAAAGCAAATGTGCTATGGTACAATAAAAAACGGGCTAACACAAATGGGTCACGGTATTTTTGAAAATTAGATCCACCAAATGGTGGTTGATGTAAAACCTCTTTTTTTTTCCTAATATAAATTAGGAAAAATTACAAAAATATTGGAATTTGGGTTGGAAAATTTGATTTTCTATGCATTTTTTATACCTAAATTTGTTTCCCAAACTAATAGTTATAGCTATTGAAAAAATGGGTATACTTTTCCCTAAACCCTAAAATACCCCTCCCATATTTTTCAACCTCTCTCTCTCTTCCTCCTTTCTCTCTCAAATCAAACCCAAAACCCACGCACCTCCATGCCGAGCCACCTCCTCCACCGCACCTCCATGCCGAGCCACCTCCTCCACCGCACAAAATCCACGCCGATCCACCTCCTCCACCGCACCGCTCGACCGCCGCAACCACCGCACTGCTGGACACCATGACCACCACGAAAACCGACCAAAACTAAAACCCACACGCGCAGGTCCGATTCAGGCGTGAATGGTTGGGGAAGACGAAGACCCGATGTGTCCGATGGGCTGGGCTGGGTCCGATGAGGGCTGGGTTTGGTCCGATGGGGGCTGTGCTGGGTCCGATGGGGCTGGGTCCGATGGGGGGAATGTGTCCGATGGGCTGGGTCCGATGGGGGGGGGGGGGGCTGGGTTCATAGTCAAGTGTTGAGTCAGATTTGAATGAGGGAGTAATGTGAGAATTAAATAAATAGTGTCCTATTTTACTAATATAAGGTATTTTAGGTTTAAGGAAAAAAAATTCCCTTAATGTAAGGATAAAAAATCAAATTTCTCTTTGGGTTAACTTTTATAAAAATATTGTCATACGGAAAAGTTTTCAAAAATACTGTATTTTTATAAAACACTAGTAAAACACTAAACAGAACAACCCAAAACAACAGTAGAACAACTAAAAAATACCAGTAGAACACTAGTGAAAACTTAATACAGTATACTGCAGTATGAAACTTATAAAAAAACACAGTAAAAAAATAAAAAATACCACCTGACAGTATTGTAAAAAAATAACAAAAATTAGTATACCATGTAAATTTCCCTATAAATTAAGTAATAATGTGGTTTGAGGCTTATAACATCCAACCCAACCCACATAGTAATAATTAAGAGGGTAAATAAATAGGTGGTTTGGAGGGACAAATCAATGTCAGCGGAGGTTATTCTATTGGCAAGAGTAGTCCTTAATCAATGGAGAAGTGCTCAACAAAGGAGAATGGGGTCTTTATTTGTTCCTACGGGTTCAAGAATGGACTTAGAGCATTGGGTGAAACCGGTTATAGGAAAGATTAAGGTTAATGTCGATGGTGCAATCTTTGCAAGTGATAGTCGATTTGGAGCGGCAGGGGTGGCCCGGGATCATCAGGGTCGATTCATTGAAGGCTTCACGGTTTTGCGTGAGGGGTGTGTGGATTCGGCTATGGCCGAATTGGTAGGAGTTAAGGAGGCTTTGAGTTGGATAAAGAGGAAACAATGGGGATCGGTTGTGCTTGAAACCGATTCCTTGGTTGTTGTTCAGGCAATCTAAAGTATGATGAACATTCCTTCTCCTTTTGGTCTTCAAGTGGCGGTTTATCGTTCTCTTATGGCCGATTTGCCGTTAGTCACAATTAATTTTGTTAAACGTTCTGTAAACAAAGTTGCACATTGTCTTGCTCGTAGCTCTTGTTTGTATTCAGATCGTATTTTTAGCGAGGATAATGTTCCTGCTGATTTTCTTTCTATTGTAATGGTTGAATCTTCTTATTAATAAAGTTACCATTTTTCTTCAAAAAGAAAAAAAAAAAAAAAAAAAGGGGGTAAATAAATTAAACTTTGCTCAAGCTCAACAACCAAAGTTAATTTTCTCTTCATTAAATAATTAAATGTGCAAATTGATGTGAAGAAAACTTCAACTTATCAATACATCGAGTTGTATGCAACTTGTTTTTGAAAAAAACTTAAGCGAGTATTGACTGAATCATTGAAAACTTCAAATAGTAGTTAGCCTTTCACATCCTGCTAAATATATATATCTTACCCAAATATAATAGAGGAAATTACACTCTATACCTTTTCTATATTGTCTTCTTTTATTTTTACCTTCTTTTTTAAAATTTATTATTTTTACCTTTTTTTTTAAATATTGTACCAATTTTGCCCCTGTCACTTCAAGATACTCTCTATGTAATTCTCTTATGTAAGGGTATTTTGGGTACAATACATAAAAAAAGATGTATATCTCAAATAAATATAAAATTAGAGGTAAATTTGATTAATTGATGAATAAAAGAGGCATTTTTCAACTTACCCCAATATAATATCCAATTTATTATTTTGGTATTCTCGTACTTGTCGACACTAGTACTGTCGGTAAATTAATTACTAATTATAATCATGTATAGACTTTTTCACAACAACCAAAAAAAAAAAAAAAAAAACTGTGTCTTCCAAAATCCTAAGCACCCATGGAAGATATATATCCCGAAAGACTTTTTCCGATTGTGTCCTTTTAAAAATAAATAAATTAAATTACTTTGTTGACTTTTTATTCAGATAAATGAAATTTTATGTTAAATTTGGCCTAAAAAAATAAGTATGTGTTATATTTACTCTATTATTTACAATTCTTATTATATTAATAGTTAGTTAATATTTTATTGAAAAAATATATAAAATTATTTTTTTTATTATTTAAATAATAATAATATGGTAAATAAAAAAATAATATAAAATTTAGTAAAAATCAATATAATATTAATGACATTATAATTAATAAAAAAAGTAATGATATTAATTGTGCTAAATTTGGTATAATAAATTTTAGCATGTGCCAAATTTAGTATATTTTTTAGTATTTATCAAATTTAACATACTTTTTAGAACAGACCCGCCAAACACATATGTTAATTTAGAATTCTCATGGGCTTGAGAACTCGCGAGCGGTCCAATTCCTTATGGATCTTGTTATCCAGAAGAAATTCAATTTTTTTATTGTGAAACTATTTGTTGTCAGGGAATTGTGGAGAGGTTCGTATGGGTTATGAAGGGTATTTTTTTGTTGAAACACAAGGTCATAGTGGCGCATTGAAATGTTTTGGAAAGTTACTGAAGAAACTAAGTTACTTGGTTTTTCTAAAAACCACATTAATGATATGGCTATCTCGGTTTGGAGGTTTAGTGACATGGAGGTTAACAGGCTTATATGGTGAGCCGAATAGGAGGTTTAGATAGGATACTTGAGACTTGGTTTGTACTCTGAAGGGCAATCTTCTCTTTTTGGTGTATTATTGACAATTCTAAATAATGTGATGCTGAGAAGAGGGGAGGAAGGGCATAACTATTAGGGGTGCTCACAAAGTATCCGATCCAATCCAATCCGTACGATCCAATCTAATCCAATCCGCAAAATGCGGATATCCGCACTTGTGCGGATTGGATTGGATTGAAAAATCTAAAATCCGCACTTGTGCGGATTGGATGTTGTTTGACCTCAAAAAATAACCGATCCAATCCAATCCGCACTTAATTATATATATTTTTAAAAAATTATAATATGTAATATATATTAATTAAAAAAAGACACAAACTTCTAATTTCTTAATTTTTTTAGTAATATATTGAGTTGGTGCATTTTATTTATTTTGTAATAAAAAACACAAGAAAAATAATTCTTATCCGCATTGACACATACACATAAAGTTTAAATATATATATACTAGCTTATTTATTTTAATAATTAGATACATATATATTTTAGTGTAAATCTAAAAATAAGTATATATATATATATATTTTTTTGATTAAGATAAGTATATATATATATTAATATATATGTATATTGGTTTAATTTGTATATAAATAGAGATGGAAATAGATTAGTATTGGAGATTAAGAAACAATAGTCTTTTTTTAATTTTTTTTTCTATGAAATATTAAATAATTTATTATTAAAAAAGTAACTGATCCAAAATAACCGATCCAATCCGCACTATTGCGGATTGGATTGGATTGGATTTAAACTCTTATGCGGATCGGATTGGATCCAAAATATGAAATCCGCACTTAGTGCGGATTGGATGTTGTTTGACAAAAAAAGTGCGGATTGGATCGGATGAACACCCCTAATAACTATAGATGAATATATAGGATCACATAATTACTTATAATATTATGTAGTTTAGATTAGTTAATATCATTAGTGCACAATTTAATTAGTACGACATATATTAATCATTATTCATAATGAATTAGAATTTCATAATTTGGCGGGCCACATCACTTTGCAAGAGAGAAAAAAATTAAAGGATAACGGAGCTAGCCATCAAATAATATAATTAATATGAGTTAATATATTATTAATTATTCATGCACATGTATGCAGACAGTAGAATACTTAATTTCGCTTGGGGGAGTAGAGAAAGGTACGTTAAATCGCAAAAATGAGAGAGCGTGGGATCTTGTAAATCGCCTTCCAATGACCGAGAATAGAAAGAAAATCGAAAAGGCAATGGGTATTACGAAAAGTAAGCGATTTACGTATCGATGGATTCTTGAGCGCCTGGACGACTACAAAGGAGAATGGCTAAAAGAGATGAGGGGATCAATCATGGTGGTGGCCACCGTTATAGCAACGATGACGTTTCAAACGGCCACCAACCCACCAGGTGGCGTCTGGCAAGAGACCTCAAACAGCCACGTGGCGTTCGATGGGTATGTTTACTTTGACTGCGACGTAAATATATGTATAGCTGGAACGTCGGTGCTGGCTCATGCCTGGGAATCTCACTATCTCCAATTCATTAGATATAACAGCTCGGCTTTTATAGCTTCGCTAAGCGTTATACTTTTGTTAATTGGAGGACTCCCTCTAAAGAGCAAGACTTGCGTTTGGCTCTTAACTATGGCCATGTGTGCCACTTTGACGTTTATGGCTCTTACTTTTCTCAAGGGTATGTACATAGTGACTCCTTATCATATTGCACATACCATAAATAGGATCTACGACACGTCGTTTAAGATGTGGATTGGGTTGCTCGCTATCATCGGTGTGGTCCATACTATAATCTTTCTCATTTCTCTCTTCATCTATCATACAAATTATGAAACTTCCAATAATATTAAGTTGCGGAGGACTGCCTCAGTACATGATCACGACACTACTTCTTCTGGCCGTAATGATGATAATGATTCGGTTGCTTTAGTAATGGCCTAATAAACAAAAATAATACTAAGTTCGTACGTACGTTCTACCTACCCCAACCTAGCTAATATATAATATATGTGTGTACTACGTTATATATGCTTTACCATGTGTAATAATCAGTTATATTTTGAGCGTGTTTTCCTTCCTATTATATATATATATGTAAAAGTTTGCTTGATAATAAAGGGGCTGGGTGATTAATCTATTGTATCTGCAATCTATAATATATATATATATATATATATATATATATATATATACATGTCCTAGATATCTATTTATATAATTATAAAATCCTTTAGCATTTAACTTTCCTTTCTTATATACATGCATGCTGACTTTTTCCACGATCATTTCTAATTGATGATCACCTTTTTAAAGAGAAAATTATCACTCTTCATCGTATAGTGCATGTTCATTCCTTTTCAAAAATAAATAAATACAAAGATTAGTCATGTTTAGTTGTGTTCATCAAATTAAGTTATATTATTTTAATTATCACCTAAAAATTAGTGTCATTTTTAAATTTCGTATGAAGTGATATATATATACATATAAAAATATATATGTGTACGTGGAATGAGTAAATTAACACAATTCAATCATAGGTGAACATTTTTGTATTGTATTAAATGAAATTGGTAGTCTTTATAATAATTTTAAAGATATTTGTTTTTTGCATTTGTTCAAAATATTTTAATGTTCTAGTCATAGAGCTTAACTAAATACACTTCAACTACATCTTGTAGTAATTCTTTTGATGGTGGAATTATCCAAATTGTATTCATAATTAAATGGTGCAGTTGAGACTTTTTCCGAAAAAAAGAAAAAAAAATCATCAACTATATAATAAACTAATTAGAAATGCTAAAAAGGCACCACAGTCATTCTCCCTCACAGTCGTTCTCCTATTGTGCCTCACTTTTCACAATTTTATAGTATATGTAAATTCTCCTAAAATATTAATGCCCCACAATTTATATATATATATATAAATATATATAAAATGTTTTACTTAAAAAATTTCTCTTTTCGTTTAATTTCTTTTCAAAACTGTTAAAGCAAAAAAAATTTACATTATGAATATTAAAATTAATAATTATGTGAAACATATATAAAATGCAATACTTATGTTTAATTAAAGTAATATATTTTCATTTTAATTTATGGTGATATTAAATATTTGTGATAATTTTTTAGAAGTGTGAACTTAATAATGGTCAAGCCACTTGTATGAGATATATTTGAATATTTTGGAAATTTTGGGTATAAATTAATTGACTGAACACAGCGCAATTAGTTTATAGACTTTTAGTCACTTTGGGTTTTAGAAGAAAACTCATTTTTAATGTCACACTTGAATAAGTTTAGAGATGATCACTTGAATTATTATTCAATTTTGAGGAGAATCAGATAACCAAAATTTTGTATTGACCTGATATTTTGTATTTTTATTTTTATATATATTTTGACTCGACCTTGAATAACTTAGCCAGTGGACCGAGACACTGGACTCAACCTTGCTTGGACTCCAGTCTTGACCCCGGCTTTGACCTCAGACTCGAATTTGGTCAGGACCCCAACCCCAGACCTCGGACCCCAGTAGACCTTGAGCCCTACTCCCCACCCCGACCATAACCCAAGTATCAATTTTCTTGGGATTTCTACGTTAAGTATATATTGATGTGAAAATTAAGATTAGGATCCAAAGCATTTACTTCTCCAAATTATACAATTTTATTTATTTTCTTCCCAAAATTTATCATATATACATCCATCTAACGAATAATTTGACACTTTATGAAAAATAACCTTTTGATTTTTATGGATAGAAATAAATTTATGAGTGGAGAATATTAATTGCTAAAGTTTTGTGCTTTCATGTTAGCTGTGTACATTTAAAGTAATTCTTCCAAGTTGCTTCAAAAAGAAAATTCTTCCAAGTGAGTTGTCAGTATCATTTAACCAGAATCGTCTCTAATGGAGCTTTTATACCTATGAAAGAGTAATATACATCATAGAGCTTCGACAGAACTCTATTCTCCCCTTATCACCTACTTTTGGCCATTCTATCTCGCTCAAAATAAAAGAACACTGTTATTAGGTATTAATGGTATCTAGTAGTACTACTACCACCAATTGATTATATATATCTTATCTAAGATGAAAACCCCTAGGAAATAAAAAATATCAAGTTCATCAGCTGCTGAGCCCTCTCAAGTTCATCATGACGACATTAACAGAAATCGAAACTGGGAGTCAGAGAGATCACTATGATGATTATACAACTATGATGATCAAGCTTTATGAGGCTGCAGTGAAAGGATGTGTAGAGACACTGAATTCATTGCTTGAAGAAGATAAACTCCTTCTAAGTAAGATTTCACTCACTCGTTTTGTTGAAACACCTTTACACATCTCATCACTACATGGCCATGTTGATTTCACTAAACAACTTCTTAACCACAAACCAAAACTGGCATCTAAGCTAGACCACCACAAACGCTCACCTCTTCACTTGGCTGCCTCAGAAGGACACGTGGAGATAGCCCGAGCCTTGTTACACACAAATAAAGATGTATGCATGGTTGAAGACAATGATGGGAGAATACCTCTCCACTATGCTGCCATGAATGGTTGTGTCGACTTGATTCATCTACTCCTTATTAGCGCAGGAGTGGAATCAGTTTGTCAAAAGCTTCCAAGTGGGGAAACAGCACTACATCTTTGTGTTCAACATAACCATTTAGAGGCTCTGAAATTGTTGGTAGAATCAGCAGTATTGTCACTGAGTCTTAATAATAGCACAGAAGTTCTCAATGCAAGAGTGGTTGAAAGTGGTAACACCATTTTGCATCTAGCAGTCATCCAGAGGCAGGTTGAGGTAAGCAGTTTTTTTCTTAGCTGCTACAATTTTTCAAATCTATTTGGATAAAAAAAATAAAATATATTAGGACTATTTTGTACTATGTAATTTTGATTGAGTTTGTTGTTTTGTTAAATAATAAAATAAACCATATATTTTATTTAATAAATGGTAATAGCACTATGAGCTCAATTTTAGTTAATTTTTTTTAATAACAACTTAAAGATAATTTCTAAAACGAACGGATTAACGTAACCAATTTTGTAATAATATATTTAGATCGACTTATTATTAAATTTTATTTTGAATAAAAAAATTAGTTTAGTACTATTTTAAAAAATATGGGCTCGTTTGGAACGCCGTATTAGGTCGTATTGTATTGTATTATATTGAATTGTATTTTATGCAATATTTTTATGTAAAACTATATGTGATATTAACTTTTATGTACACCTAAATATATAATATTTTAGTATAAATTAAAGTTTAACATAGTATTATACAAAAATATGATATATAATCCAATTCAATATAATACAATACAATGCAAACTAATACGTAAAGAATAATATTATATTGTAATAATTTGGCTATAAAAATTATGTATATTAGGCTTTTTTTTTTTTTTTTTTTTTTTTGCAAAAAGAAAAACTACACATATTTTTTGGTGATCTTTTGAAATATTATAATAAAGACATACACAATCTACTCCCTAAATTAACTGCTTTTATATATACCCACTTAGACTGTAGAGTACTTGGTTTCTATGAAAGAGATGGACAAGGACATCTTGAACTGGAAAGATCATAAGGCCTCTGATCTCCTTAACGACCAACCACAAGACTTCAACACCTTCAGACTCCAACGTGTGATGATGATGAACATGAAACAGCAGCCAATGTCGACTACGTGTCATAATAATAATAATAATAAATCACTTTTAAGCAAGCAATGGATTAGTATACACCTAAGGAAACAAAGGAGGCAATGGTTGAAAAACGTAGAAGGATCAATCATGGTGGTGGCCACTCTCATTGTGTCCACCACATTTCAGGCCGCAGTTAACCCTCCCGGCGGTGTCTGGCAACAAACAAACAACACAACCCAAGCAAGCAACGACATTTCTGATTGCAGCAACCAAACATGTATTGCAGGAACTTCGGTCATGGCTCATATTGACAACGACAATTATGCCTTCTTTGTTTGGTTCAACAGCATTGCTTTTCTGGGTTCTCTTAGTATAATAATTTTGATTATTGGGGGAGTACCTATGAACAATAAGTTTTGGATTTGGCTATTTGATTTGGTGTTGTTTGTCACTCTGTTTTGCGTGGGTGAGTCTTTCTTACATGCCAATATCTTAGTGACTCCAGATCATGGTGATTATTATGAAAGCCTTGATACGGTATACAAATGCTCCATTTATGTGTGGGAGGGGATGTTTGTGGTTATGGGGGCTTGGCACCTTGCTTACCTTGTCATTAAGCTACGAAATTGGTTGCACAAGCGCAGCTGCTGCAATATTAATGGCAGAATTAAATAATTCGGTGGGGAGCCTCATAAATAATTGAGAATATTTGTTAGCTTGATTTTTGTTTCTATTTGAAAGAATGAATAAATTGTAGTGTTAATTAAGGAACTAATTACGTACGCGTGCATGGTAAGTATTACGTTGTCGTTTAATTTGCAGATGTAAAATGTTTCAAATTAATACCGAAAGGGTCAATGAATTAATTGTGACAAAGAATCACACCACTATATTATTACAAAATAGATAGTACTGCTACCAACCTCCACATCTAAATTGGAACTATAAACCCAAATCAGTGGAACTATATTGAAATTAAAACAACAAATTGAGAAGGGGCACACTGGTGAGCAATAAATATTGACAACTTGATTGGTTATAAGACGTTTGCAAGAAGACTCTTGATCACCAATAGTAAACAATAGATATTTGGGAGCCCAAAACAAAAAATTAAACGTCTCATTAGGCCTTTACAGAGAAGATTCTTAACTAACGGTTGAAAGCTTAAAGAAGAGATAACATACCTCTGTTGAGGCCAATGTGTGCTGGCAAAGAGATGTGGTCTATAGAGAGGCGCCTTGTTCGAAGGTGAGGGTAGTATGGTTTGGTTTCGTGGTTTGGGATGCTTGGAAGGTTAGGTCCAGCGTTTTCTCAGTGGTTGAAGACTCAGTCCTTTGCAAATCGAGTTGCACATTTTATTGCTATATGAACATTGCTATTAGGCACCAGCCTAGCACCTTCTCGACATGTTGCGTTACAATTGGCTAGTCATACTTCCTAAAAACTATTATATTAAATTATATGGGACCCGATATTTAGTTAGTCCAATAGCGATATTGACACATCTGAAAGTGCTAGGTGCTTAATTTTTAGCATTTCAACATAATTTTACTTAAATGTTTAATGGGACTCTTAATTTTTTATTTTGGACTCCAAAATAGTGTGGGCTCTAAGTACGGAGCTAGCCCGTGAGCCCCGGCTTCATGCCATACTTAGAGCTTTCCATAGCAAATCACCAGTACATATAAACCATCTGCGACGTCCACCCTCCTCATAACGTTCTGAAACTAGTCCATAATAATGCCCAAATCACGCCCTACTGCTGCAAAACCAGAAAACTCGCAATACTCCCATACCAAGCATATAGGCATGAAACCAATGAAAAGCGCTCCACATAGGGCACAATTTTGCTCCATATTCACATGTTTATTTGTCAAACTTTGACGTGAAGGAAGACACTTTGATAACGTCCTCCACATAAAATCTTTAGCCTTTCCGAGATACTATAATTAAGTTGCCAAATAATTAAACTTATAGTACGCAAGAAAATAACACTTAAACGTCCTTATTCACATGTAATTACGCTTGGGCATTTTATTTTCCCAATTAATTTTAAACGTATAAATGTATATACGTACCAAGATTGAATAGGTTTTTTTATATATAATTATTATTTATAATGGTTTTTCCCCAAAAATATGGTGTCTAATTATGAGACAAATAATCAGTATTGCCTGAAGAAAAAATTTATTAGAGAACAAAGATTTTACATGTATATGTAATGTACGTAATAGTTTGGAGGTAAAAGAAACATGATCTGTACACAAACAAAGCATGCATGAGAAATGACAGAAACGAACTTTTAATTATTTAATAATCCATTCAGTCCATAATATTATTTTTATACATAATTATTATTTATGATAAAAATTCAATATATATGAAAAATGCATACTGACTGTGTGTGTAAGATTACTGAATTGCAGATAAATATATAATTCTCTCTATATAAATAATAAAATATTTATGGAAATGGAGAGAAATATTTGATGAAAGAAAAGTCCTTAAATATTTATTAAATATAATTAATAATAATAAATTGGGGATAACGTGTATGTTTAGATCATGACTTTGGTCGGACGCTCTCTCAAGTGTGTGACGTGTACTAATAAGATGGTCCACCTCATCCAATATCCAATCCAAGGCTATCTACATACCTTTTTTAATTGTTCTCTAATTAAACTTTGCCTAATCAACACAATACCCAAAATACAAACAATTAAATTTACTAATCTATTAATCTACTAGTACTTCTGCTTCATTTCAATCATCTCTTTTTTTATTTTAAACATTTAATTAAAAAATTATTTCGAATACTAAAGCAAATAAAGATGTATCAGTATATCTCTTTTAATAAATACACTGTAAAATTTTTCTCATTTTAGTATATCTCTTTTAACAAATACACTGTAGAATTTTTTTCATTTTATTTATCAGTGTAAAAATTTAACAAAAGAGTCAATTAATAACAATATAAATAGTTAAGGGATTATTATATAAATCGTAAAAATCTTAAATAATACCTAATAATAATTCACCAACCAATATTATATTTTCTTCATTTTCTACATAAAGAAATTAAGATATTCATGAATTTTTAATCAAAAGATTATATAGTTAATTTAATTAAGAGAAGTTCTTTTAATAAGGTAAAGGACAGAAATTAGTACAAGTGGGAGATATATAACAAAAAAGGTGAGACCGTCTGTAGACAATCACAAGCGGTGCCCGTAAGTCTCGCGTATGGATAGGATTCACACGTCACATTCTCACACGTACTGTGGATTTGTACCAACGACAACAAACTGTAAGAAAAACACCCTAATCTATAACTGACACGTGTCAGTTCCCCACCTCCTACCTCAGGTTAGCTCTTTTTTTGCCTTCACAATACACCTCCCATCTCCGGTCATATACATATATATACACTTCTCTTTCTCTCTTACCAATCTTTTTGTTTCCTTTAACTTTATTTTCAAGCTTTCAATTCCCTCTCTACTGTTAGTAGATATATAGTTGTTTTTCTTTTCTTTAATTTGTTACACATCGTAATCTTAGTTTTCTCCGGCAAAATCTGAATACTCCGGCTGAAGACAATGATCATGCTCCTTTTTTTCCGGTAAGAAAAGTTTAGGTTGATCATATTTGGTTCTGCATTCTTACAAAAAAAAAAAAAAGAAATGTTAGATTGGTTCGTCGTAGCTCATCCTCGATCCAAATCCTGGTTTCACAGGAGGAAAAAGCGTTAATCCATCGGATATATTTCTTGTTGGATAATCCTTATGTTTATGTGAAATTTATACATGTTACTTATTTCTTTTGTATTTTTCTCTTTAATTAATTGTATAGTCCGTACATCTAGGGTTTCTAGTTCGGTTGGTGAACTTTTTGTACAGTTTGGCTGTTTATGAAGTGGTGGATTAAGGTTGGTGATAACTGATAGGGAAATTTAACTAGGAATTTTAGGTTCCGGTTCTGGTTTTGGTTGGGATCAAGTTAGTTGAAAGAGTAACTGGGTATTTTAGCAAAAGTGGCGAAAATGAATTTGAGTGTGGCGGAGGAAGAGTCGGCGCAAGAGATTCATTTACCGGCAGAAATAGATTGGCAAATGCTTGATAAATCGAAGTTTTTCTTCCTCGGCGCCGCCTTATTTTCGGGTGTTTCGGCGAGTCTCTACCCTGCTGTGGTGTTGAAAACCAGGCAACAAGTAGCTCAGTCTCAGATTTCTTGTATGAAGACAGCGTTTTCAATGGTTAGGCATGAGGGTTTTAGAGCTCTTTATAGAGGATTTGGAACTTCTTTAACGGGTACAATCCCTGCTCGGGCGCTTTACATGACAGCACTTGAGGTCACCAAGAGTAATGTGGGAACCGCCACTGTGAGGCTTGGACTTTCGGAGGCAACTGCGGCCACCCTTGCTAATGCAGCTGCAGGGTTAAGTGCTGCCATGGCTGCCCAGCTTGTGTGGACTCCAGTTGATGTTGTGAGTCAGAGACTGATGGTACAAGGTTGTAGGAATTCGAAACTTCCTAATGCTTCGGCGTGTAAATATCTTAACGGGGTCGATGCATTTAGGAAGATTCTCAGAACTGATGGTCCTAGAGGATTGTATAGGGGTTTTGGGATATCGATTTTGACATATGCACCGTCTAATGCAGTTTGGTGGGCTTCTTACTCGATTGCTCAAAGGCTGGTTTGGGGTGGAGTTGGATGTTACAATACCAAGAAAGACGATCAGATTAACAATAAAAATGGGGTTAGCACATTTACACCAAATTCAAAAACAGTAATGGCAGTTCAAGGAGTCAGTGCAGCCATGGCTGGTGGGGTTTCAGCTTTGATAACAATGCCTCTTGATACCATTAAGACGAGGCTGCAGGTTTTGGATGGGGATGAAAATGGTCGCCGTGGGCCGACAACTGTAGGACAAACAGTCAGGAATTTGGTAAAAGAAGGTGGGTGGACGGCTTGTTACAGAGGTTTGGGGCCTCGGTGGGCTTCAATGTCGATGTCTGCAACAACAATGATCACCACTTACGAGTTTCTGAAACGGCTTTCCACTAAGACTCAAGAGGTTTTGACACTCTGAACAAAGTAAATACTCACAATCCGGTCAGTGAAAAGAATTGAAAAACAGAGTTTTGTGTTTTCCTTTTCCTTGTCCCCTAATATGTATTATCTTTTGTATTAATCCTGTTGTGAGTTATATTCTCTGAAATATTTCTCCCTTTGGCTTTCTTTTGTTTTTGTCGACCGTCTCCACCGGTGATCAATGCAAACCATTGTAGGTCTCCTTCACATATATAAAGAGCGGTTTCTTAAAATTTATTATTATTATTGCTTAATTTGACCTTGATTTACCATCTCAAGTTCAACCAATCTAGAATATGAAGGCTTGCATTTTCAGTGATTGAGAGCTTAGTTTATGGTAATTTTCGGGTCATTTATAACTTGTTATTTCTAACTTCCCCAATCAGAAACAGTAACAATGAGAACCTTTTTTGGTATTCTATAATATTGTTTTTCAGTATTGTAAGTTAAATCAATTTTTTTAATTTGCTCTATAGTCTATACATTTAAGATAGGTGTGTTCACGTTACCCTCTGTTACACACCGAAGGCCAATTACCATGCATGCATGCATTTAACAATGAAAAGTACAAAGTCCTAGAGAAAATTTAAAGATAATATTATTGCAATTCACCAAAGAAAGAAAGGAAATGCTGAAATGCAGGATTTATATCATATGGTTTAAACATTCATACAGCACCAAGAAATAAAATATTGCAATAATAATAAAATGGTGACGTAGAAGAAATGGACGGACTAATTGTGCTAAAAGTCCTGAAAATAACACTCTTTTCGAAAGTGACCAAATTTACAAGTCTTGATTCAGAAAAAGACATGTTGAATATGACCTTAAAGAAACGTCCCTTGGCAGTCCTATCTCCTAATCTTTTTCCAAATTCCACAAATATAAATTTTTAAAAGTTCTGAGTCATTATTGTGAATAAAGGATACCATGTAAAGTAAATGGTCCAAGGTGAGCTAAAAATTCAAAGGCAGTTCACGTTGACATGTTGTAGCATAAAATTTTGTAAGACTATCTATTTAACCATTAGAGAAACTAAAATTAAAATGTACTTAATTATGAGCGGGGCATCCAAACATTAATGGTACTAAACTTACACTGAGATTCCCCCTGAAACAAGGTACACAGATTCACAAGTTTGCACGAATTCTAGAACTAAGAAAGAACGACTACTATGCAAAGCAGTTAGCAGATTTCATTCAAACAAGCGTAAAGCTAGAAGTCTGCATCAGATTCATTGAGCATTTCAAGGGCGAGATCTCTTGTTGCTGCACGATGGGCATTTGTACTGCTTAATATGTTCGGCTCTTGCCGGGGTTATCTTCACACACTTTCCATGGAACCACTTCTCGCAGATGTCACAACAAATCCAAAATTCATCTGATGCATAGTTTTCACCACATGCCCCACATAATGTTTCCCCGTGCTCGTCTTCATCTTCTTCATCTAAGTCATCGTCTTCATCTTTTGGCTCCAATGATTTTGGCTGTTTTACCTGAGTTTCTGGTCCCCGCTGCTTATATTTAAGCCAGGAAATGAGAATCAGATTTGAGATAATCTGAAAAGAGTACTAATATATACAAGGCTAGTTGAAGAAATCAAGTATTTTACAAGCTAAAAGCCATATAGATACGGTCACAATTTTTTTTCCTTTCTCTGATTTAGGCTCCCCACCTTGTAGGGACTCAGAAACTACAGCAATCGTTATGCAGGAACATTAGTAAAATTGTTCTTAACACGTACCTTACAAATTATACAATATGCAATAATCTTTTCTTTCTTTTTTCTTCTATAAAAAATGAAAAAGTTACAAACGATAGTAAAGATGAAAATAATTAACAAATTCTCAAAAGGAAAACGGTGAAAAAACAAACTTACCATCCTAGAGTTTGACTTGGACCTGTTGCTGCTGCCATGATTTCCTGATGGCTTTTCCTTTAAATGTTTCTTTGCAGCACCTGTCACAACTTCATATATTGTTGGAAGATCATTTATCATATTATGAAGTTTCTTCCTGCATTAAAAATACACATTCCTTTCACCCAGGTGAGTTTGTCAAGTCCAATAATTTGAAACAAAGAAGAAACAAAAAACTGTAAAATAAGTGTTCTAACACCTGTCAGCTTTATCAAATCCAAATCTTGCGCCAAAATAAAAGGCGACAGAAAGTAGCCATGCATCACTGTGGACAGCAACTAAAGATAACCAATCCTTTTCTTGCATGCCATCTCTTGCAAAGTTGATACCAAGTGCAGGCTCTGGTAGCTCCGGTGGCACCTCTTCAGCAGGTAAGTTAACTTCCCACTGCTCACTCGGAAATCCATAGAGACACAAATTCTCCTTCTCTGCAAACACAAACTTACCCATAATTACCAGCTGGAAGAGATTGCTAAAGAAAATCTGTGATCAATCAGTGAGAAGTAAATGCACAAACAAAAAACAAAACAACTGCAAATAACTCGTATGCTTAGTCAATTTCGTCCCAGAAACATAAAAATGTGAATTAATGCCCTTGCTAAGGCTCATGTGAACTATCCCAAGAAAAAATTAAAAAAAACAAATATCAGCTAATAAGGACAGAAAACTCTCTACTCTAGCAGACTACCTCCAAACAAATTGACAAATTTGCACCGCAATAAAAGCTACCAACCAATATTAATAAATGTACAGAACCAAGAGAACGTAAAATAATGAAATATAATATCTTACTAATGCACATGTCTAAAACTATAGTAAACTTTGTATTTTGTAATACGTATTACGTAATATAAGTACAGTAATATCATTTCAATAAGAAGAAGAAGAAAAAAATGTTACCCGGGTCGCATTGCTGATAGAATTCTTCAACATCTGCATTAACAGAACCAGGAAGATGTAAAGCACAACATAAATAATTTTCAAAATAAAATATTTAAGTTCAAATCAAAAACATTTTTAGAATTATAATAAACACCAAATCAAATTCAGGAATCTTTTACTGCATTCCTGCCATTAATTTTCTTTCACCGTAAACAAGGGTAACCAATTGACCGAGGCGAACCAAACGTCTAAAACAAAATTCCTATACTTGAGAGGAAACATGTAATACTGGTATCGAATCATAACAAAAACAGAAAACTCTTAATTTCACGAACTTTATACCCATTTCGCTTCACGGTTTCCTTCAAGTAAACCATATCTGAACGCTTAAAAATCGGTGAGAAAGCGATAATTGAAACGAGAGAAAGAAAGAAAGAAAAATTACAGCATCCAGTTCAAACCCGTGGTATGGTGAGAACCAGGCAAGGCAACGACATAAAGCAACACCAGCATAGAAGAACTTGACCATATTTTCGAGACCCATAACGAGTCAAACCGCAAAACTTCAAAATCTTCAAAGAATTTCCTTGCTGGGTTTTCTCAGAAACCAAATTATGAAACAAAACAACACAGCAAAAAAAGAGAGGGAGAAAAAAAAAAACAGAGCGAAAGTAAAAAACCTGTGGTGAGGGCTTTGATCATTCCAGCTCTACGGCCTTTGAAATCCCTGAAAACCTCTTCGACTGTGCGAGGATTGTAGTGCGCTCCTCCTCCAACTCCCTCCATTCTCTCTCTCTCTCTGGGAAAACCAAGTACAAAGTCAAAAAGCATACAAAAAATTTAGAATGGCAAGGAGAGTGAAGAGGAAAGGAATTTTACATGCTGGTAACACATTTAATACTATTTGCAGAGAAACCCCAATCTTTGCAATTTTTTACATTTAGTGAGGGGACTAAAATGTTATTATGGTGTTTTGAGAGGGTATTTTGGGTAATTAGTGCACGTACTTTAAGAAGAAGGAAGAAGAGTTAACGGATCTGAATCTGGGTGTGGGTGGAGTCTGGGACTGGACGGGTTTAGTTTAACTGTATTTCATAAAAGGGTTATTTGCGGTAAAACCCCTTAAAGTAGGGAGGTTTTTACAACTAACCCCCAATTCTAAAATTTTAGCGGTAAAACTCCCTAAACTCATGTTCTGTTAGCAGTTTAACATTTCCATCCATTTTAAGCCGTTAATTGCCATGGTGGAATGTCTACTTGTACACAGTATACACGTGGCACAATTTTACTAGTCCACGTAAATAAATATTTAAAAAAATAAATAAATTAATTATTTTAATATAAAAAAATTAAAAATTTTCTTTTTTTTTAAATTAAAAAAACAATTTTAAAAAAATAAAAATTAAAAAAAAAATCCTATTTCCCTTAACATTCTTTCTCTTCTTCTCGTCCTCTCTCTCACCCTAATTCCCTGAAGCCACCATCACCATCCACCACAATCTCAACCTGACAAATCTGAACCTGAACCACGACAGACCAACCCACATAACAGAGAAACAACCCCAAACAAAAATCTCAACACCGGTGGACGCCATACCCATGCTAGAAAATGTCATGTGCAAATCAAAGCAGCCAGATCTAGAACCAAAACTCTTCCCACGAAGCCAGCGAGATCAAGGCTCCAACGCTGATGAGAACAGAGAGAGATGCCATTGATGTCGAAGACAAAGTGCAGAAACTCCCAAACCACCATATATAACGAGACAACCACAAAAGAAACACCTTCCTTCCTCTTTCTTTTTTTCTTTTTTTTTTGGAAACTCGTTCTCCTGCTTGCGCACGAACCATCTCTGCCAAGCTCTTTTTTTTTTTTTTTTTTTTCAGATCTGCCCCATGATTTCGAGACAGAATAATTTTTCTTTGATTTGGAGAGAGAGGTTAGATTGGGTTGGGGCGTAGAGTAGGTGTTTGTGGAGAAGGCTTTTGTTGAGTTTTGGTGGGATTAAGGGCATGTTTGGTGAAGTTTGTCATTGTTGTTGTTGTTTGTTGCAGAGAGCAACAATGGAGGTTGGAGACTGGAGTTTCCAAAAGAAAGAAAAAAAGAACGAGGAAGGAAGGAAAAAGAAGAAAAAAAAAAATATATTTTTAGTAAATTAGTTTATTTATTAGGAAATTAGGATTTTTTTAATTTTTAATTTTTTATTTTTAAAATAATTAATTTTTTTATTTTTTTAATTATTTATTTACGTGGACCAATAAAATTGTGCCACGTGTACATTGTGTACACGTGGACATTCCACCATGGCAGTTAACAGTCAAAATTGGACGGAAAGGGTAAGTGCTAACAGAACTTGAGTTTAGAGAGTTTTACCGCAAAAATTTTAGAATTGGGGGTTAGTTGCAAAAACCTCCCTACTTTAGGGGGTTTTACCGCAAATAACCCTTCATAAAACCGTCACAAGTCCAATGAAAAAAATAAAAAAAAATAAAAACGTTAACTTGCATCGTTTGTGGATATAATCAAGTTTTTTAGGGTAAAAAATTAAATCAATGAAAATATAATATAAATGCTTATCACTTTCATTGAAGATGGAAAAATTAATGAGGAACAAATGTACTCTTGGATTGAATTTAAAATTAAGTTTTTGTTAAAAAATATACATAAATTACTTAACTTTCTTTCAAAGATAAAAATAATGAGTTCCTAATCTTATTTAATTTTATTTGTGTTTACAGTTATTTTCACAGTATTTGAATATAATTTTTTTTTAGATCCTTTCATAAGTATACATATATCAATTTTTCAGTTAATAGTTCTTTTTTCTTTTTCTTTGTTTTTTCCTTTCCTTTTTTCAGCATTAGAAAATAGTATTTGAATTTCTGAACTTCTGATTTTTTTTACATCATTCATAATATTTACATTATGCTTTTTTTTTAAAAAAAAAAAAAAAAACATTTACATTCTTATATAACACTTTTTTTCAACAAATAAAATTATCTATGAAATAAACCTAAAATTAAAAAAAATAAAAATTAAAAAAAAATATATTTTAAACCAAAATTTTATTGAATTATAAAAATTTATTGATAGACTTCATACCTATCTCCGTAGCCAGAAAAAGATTTTTAATAAATTTTTAAAAAATTTTAAATAATTTATAATATCAAAAATAAAATTTATACAGAAAAAAATAATTGTACTCACAATAAAATATAAAAAATTTATTTTTCTAAATATTTTTAAAAATATGCAAGTTATAGGACATGTAAAATTATAAAAAAAATTAAACTAAAAAATTCTTCAACTATTCAAGATACCCAAACAGACATAAGTTGAAACATCTAGAGTAATGTAAACTTACCCAAATTTATTTTTTGTAGTTTATCTTTTTGAGAAAAACAAAGTTTCATTTTATTGAAATTATAAAATAATACGACAAAAAAAATGTGATCACAAATATAAATCAATCATTATTATTCAGTGTCATTCATTCTTTTCTTGAGCAGTGGTAAGTACTCACATACTGTATTTTTGTGAAAACTTTGTTGCAAGTGATTATGACACAACATTTACATCGCTTTTATTTGTTCAAAGAAATCATAATCACTCTCCTCGACAAAGATTCTAATTTCAAAGAACCATTATAACAGGATAAGAATATTTGCAAAGATTTACACATGTATCACACTAAATTGTAGAAAGTATTAAGTAATAGAGTTTGTTATTTCTTATCAACTGATGCAATAAAAAGAATATAAGAGAATCATTTGAATTAATCAATGATAATGATTATGAGCAAGAAAAATAACTCAGTGGGTGTAAATAATGACCGTATATCTTCCTTTCTAAAAAAGATTTAGCTAGATTGATAAATTATTTTAAGGATGATCATAATCAACCCAAAACACATCAAGTAACATTATTTTTTATCACACAGCAGTTCTTTTTCCTGGTGATCATAATCCATAGTTTTCACAAACAAAGCGAGTACGTTTCGCCAAGTCATAGAAAGTCTTAAGCGATACATTAGTGAAACGTAAAAAATGTCTTTCGAGTTCAACAAGCTAAGATCACATGGAAATAAACGCTAAATTAAGCAAACTGTAACGAGCCAAGGATGACTTCCCATTGGAACACCAGCACCTGTATTCAATTCGAACACCAAACACGGATTGCTAATGTTAACGGTTGAAGGCAAGATCTCTTACCGACAGGTAGAGTTGTGATGTTGGTTCACACCCCTGCGTGAATCAACATCGTGACCATGCATAGGGTAGCCAGAGAACCGAAACTCCTGCTGCTGAAAGATGTCGTCACTGTTAGAGGCACTAGTGACTTCAGAGCAAGAGGTGGTAGAAGAACCATCTTTGTAGTTCTCCAGTTGTTGAGCTTCGGATTCCATCATTTCTTTATTCATATGACTTCGAGCAGAGCTGGAAGAATGAAGATCATGTCCTGTAGTGGCATGATTTGATTCTTGGACATCCTTTGAGTTCAGAAAGCGTCCGCCAGATCCTCTAGCTCTCTTCAGTGCATGAAGGTGCCTAGATTCGTGAAGATACGGCTGCATATGTTTTAAACAATAAAAAAATAGTGTGAATTCCCTTTGGAAGTGCATAGAATTCCCTTTTTTAAAAAATGTAATGTCATAAAAGATAGAACACTTAAAAGGGTGCAAAACAAATGTATGCACACACCTTTCGAACTTTGAGAAATTTGTTCTGAGCTTCAAGCTTGGCTCGAAACTTTCTCCTCCTTAAAATTGCACGGTATTGTTTTGCATTGACATAAATGGGCGGCTCATCCTCTGTAAGATCAAGAGGCAAAGGCACTCGGGCGGGAGCCAACCCCACAACCTGGGAATTGTGAACCTAATGCCATTTCAACATTAATTATGCCATTGGATGACAAAAAAGAAAATACATTCTTTTGTAAAAGCAACTCGTTTTTCTTTCAAAGAGATGAAGAAAAAAGAGTTCGCCCTCAATCCCAGCTGGGGATCGAACCCATGATCCCTCACATTCTTACCCAACCACTTCGCCTAGCATCAAGTGGCAACTAAGATTGCTTTATAAATTGCAGGTAACAAAGAAATAAAGAGCATGGCAACCATTGAAAACTTTCGCAGTTTTTCTTTTCTAAACAATAAGAACAACATTAGTTTATTATAATGATTTGCATTACAATTAATCCCTTGAACACCAAATTAGCACTTCAATCAAACAAGTGCCATTTTTTAAATCCCTTTCTCAGCTAAATATAAGCAAATAGATAAATGAAAAATGCATTGAAAAGCTTTTTATGCAATGAAACTTAGTCCTATAAATGATCATAATGATCCATTTTATGCTTGATTTTACCCTAGGTAAAAAAATAATCTCATAAAAAATGAATAAAGTACAATAATGGTTACAAGTTCTACACGCTTTTTGAGAGGATCTATGGCAGGGCCGGCCCAAGCATTGGGCAGCTTGGGCCATTGCACAAGGCCCTCATTTTTTTAAGGCCCAAATTTTATTTATTTATTTTTTTTAAAAAAAATGCCTATTTTTTTTCTTTTTTTTTCCTATTATTTATACATAAATAAATAAAAATTAATTGAAAATTTATGAAGCAATTTTTCAAAAAAAAAAAAAAAAAGCTACTAATAGAATTGTAGTTTTAATGTACATGGTTTTTTTTTTTCTTTCTAAAGGGTCCAATTTAAAAATTTCGCACAAGGCCCCCAAAATACTTGGGCCGGCCCTGATCTATGGTACCTAATTACATCATGTT
The DNA here is from genome assembly GCF_029168945.1 of Cannabis sativa. Classification (NCBI taxonomy): domain Eukaryota; kingdom Viridiplantae; phylum Streptophyta; class Magnoliopsida; order Rosales; family Cannabaceae; genus Cannabis; species Cannabis sativa. The sequence goes on from NC_083601.1 coordinate 42,063,276, forward strand.
AACAACATAGTAGGATCTCAAGCATAATCTAAGTTCAAATATCAATTTGAAATCTAAATTATAAGTTAAGACTTTTGTTCTTCGCATAAGACAAACCTGAATTTAAACTAGAGAACTTACCACAGCATGTGGCCCGTATGCTGCAGCAGCCAGTAAGCCACCGAAGTATGGCTCAGCATAGCCATATGGAATGTGAGCCTAAAAAAGAAATAAATATAGACATGATTCATTCCAGTGACTCGTATAAAGCAAGAAGTAGACGTGTTTCAACTTACAATTGGTTGACTATACTCAAGTTGTGAAGGGAGGACAAAGTCTTGATTTCCCATTAATGAGACTTGTTTAATATGGCTTCCCATAGTCTTCCCCTGATTTTCATTATACCCTGAGCAAGTACAAGGCTACTTCAATTAGATGTAGTTGTAACCAACAAATATGATAAATTGATAAACCCAAAAATCCAAGGGTATAATACATATTATCATACAGATATGATGGTTAAACCAAATCAAATCAAACAATTTTAGTACTGACTTAGGCAAAGAAGATAAAGAGCTTACGTTTAATCTATACATACAGCATTAATTTTAATATCTAGTTTATAGTGTCTGTGGAATCAACTAGCCCATTTAACATTCTTATGTCTCTGTCATGTCATGTCATGTCTCAAGCTTATCAGTTTAGTCTGATTATCAAAAGGGTTCCTATAGACAAGAACAGAAAGATTCAAAGATACATAAAATCACCATAACAATCAAAATTACTAACTAACTAGTGCACAGGCGTAGAAAATTTATTTGAAAAAAGTAGGGGGGCAAGGAGTGAGGAAAGGGAGGTTTATTATTAACCTGATAAAGTTGAAATCATGTCATTTCCATACAGGTTCCCTTTCATACTAGCTCCTTCAGAGTAAGATTGACCTGTAGATTGAGTTGAAGATGAATCTTGATCTTGAAATTGGAAAATCAATTGCTTGGTGTTGTTAAATTGTTGTGTTGAAACTCCCATATTCAAGCTCAGACTTTTGGATACAGATGACTGTTGGGCATGTGACTCAGTTGAACCGTCCTCCCACGATGAACAACCAACAAATACTTGTGATTCTGACTGGACGGAATGAACACCAGAATCTTCTTTAGGCAAACTCTGCATTCTCTTTAAGCTGACACTTAAAGCTTCTAAATTATGATGACAAACTTCCTATATCTTCATAAACATAAAAACAGGAGATCCTGACCTTATATTTAGGATGAACACTCATTGGCAACCAGGAACCGAACACAGCATAAACTGCCACAATGTACCAGATGTCAGTCCTAAGCAACATAAGTAAAGAGATAATCCTATATTATATAAGCACTGAAAATGCCATATTGGTTTAACATAAAATATGGGATTTTATTCTAATTTAATGTGCCGGTGGTGGTAAACAAGAATCCTAACTAAAAAAAGTAAAATGATTCTGAGAATTTACAAAAAGGTAAGTTAACAAAAGGTAGGCAGCAAACGAAAGCACTTTATAATGCCACACCAAACTCTATTATTTGATAAAAAGAGCAGTGGCAATAGAGAGTGTGCCGTAGTTGAACTTGAGCAAAGGTATGAAGTAAAGTTGTATTGTATATTACAAAAAAGCATGCAGTTATTTGTCCTTTTACACAAAATTTAAATGCAAGTTATGCCCTCCACTCCACTACCATGGCCCTAGCTTATCATCTTTATTATACTATTCCTCAGTGTTTCAGTTGCAGATCTAAAATTCTTGAACAGAAGTAGGTATAAAACAAAGAACCAAAACATGTATCAGCAGTTATACAACATGTGGTTATATCCAAATCATGAACTAATTTGCATGTTTATTCACTTCTGTCCACTAATCATATATTCATGTATATCATTTTCTGGTGAACAAAAAGTAATAACACACTTTCAAAAACTTGGTTGAGCAGAGCAGTCTTACATACGCTGAAAAATAGAGACAAAATTCCCAGTTACTAAAATTGTCAAAGAATAAATGAAAAGTGAAGAACAAGCATATATCATCATGGTCACTCGATCAGAACAAGTAAAGGAAAATATCATTGAACTGGACCATTTATGATAACTCTATATTATTCTCTCTAGTCTAAATGGGGAAGAATTAGGAACAAAACAAAAGAGGGAAGTCAAGAGAGACCGAATAAATTGTGTCCAGTAAGTCAACCTTTAAAATCAGACATGCTTGAAATGGAACCGTGGAATCAAAGAAGCTACCCTTAAAGACAAGCTATTTAACTCACCAAAGCTACCCTTTTCCCAAAACAAGAAACCCATTTATAATATTTATAGAGAGCCACTAAAAATAAGCCTTACCATCTAAAGGCTCCACATGCAATCTTATAAACATTTCACGGCTCTGCCATAATATGATTTACCCAAAAAAAAGTTGCAGATATAAAATGAAGAAGTAAAAAAAAACACATTCAGAAGGACACCCCCACCCAAAAAAAAACCCAGTTTGAGAAAAGGCATAAAAAGTAGAAAAAGAGGAACCTTTGAGTAAAATGATTTAATAAAGTGTAGTGAAACAGGAAATGGGATTGTGCATGTCTTCTTCTTCTTCTTCTTTCTTGAACCCCTTCTTTCTCTCTCTCTCTCTCTCGCTCACTTGGCTTTTGGTATCAAGTCTGAGGCTGTATCTCGTTAAAAGTTAATATATTTTGCAATAAACTCACTTAGCTGAAACTAACAATACCAGTCTTCACCGGCAGCTCCACCACCTTCCCACCTTCTCCATTTCATTTATTTATTTATTTCATCTTCATCTTCTTTTTCTTCTTCTTCAAATTTTTATCAATAAAAATCAGTCTTGCTTTTTGGTTTTAAAACATGGGATTTTTTATTTTTGAAAAATATATATTGTTTAATTGTAGTTTAGTTTTGTCGTGTAGCAGAAAATGATTATCGACTATCAACTTATACTTTTCATTTATATTAATTAATAAATTCACTATCACTACTAATAATAATAAATTAATCCAATAATAATATTAATAATACTATTTGATTTTGTAACAAGTCAAATTACCTCGGCGGCCCTTGAAGCTTTGAAGTGTAAAATCTAACCTCGCCACGCGCCAATGGTGCCTCCAGCCACACTATTCAACATATTTAGTTACTAATATTTTACCTAAGTATAAATATTTAAATTTAATTTTTAATTATAAATAAATAATTAAGTATTTTTTAATAGTAATAATACTTAAATTAAATTATATTTATGTAACTTTGAAAGTACCTAACCATAAATTTTTATTCATGTGTTATTTTATTATTAATATATTTAAATTAATTTTTTCAAAAAAATAAAAATTAAATAACTTAAATTAATAAAAAAAAATTGCACATGCTAGTTTACTTAACATATACTAGCTAAGTAACTATAGAAGTTACAGAATTATAATTTAAATATTATTACCGTAAAAAAATCAACTTAAATATTTATTTATAATTAAGAATTAAACAGTATGTGTGGCACAAATTATTCTAATATTTTTCAAGCTTATATCTAACCTTCTTCTTTTTCTCATTTTCTTCAATTATATTTATTCTAAAAAGTTAAAGAATAATTAAAATCTAAACTAAATTATTGGATTGAATCACTTACTTCTACATTAATAACTAAAATAAAAATCCATTGATTAAATAAAGACGAATATTTATTTACTTGTAGTTGTACAAAATTTAATTAAATAAAATGATAATGATTGGATTGAAAATTTAGTGAATTTTAAGCAATAATTCCTATATTTGAGATTAGAATTAAAGAAATAAAAATGAAGGGTTTGGGTTTGTGGGGTTGATGCTTTGGGAATACGTGTGTGGAGATGAATAATGAGCCATAACTTTGGAATAAGGATGCGGAACTTCCAAGAATTCTCAACTACTTCTTCTTCTTCTTCTATTGGATTCCACATGCCAATATTTCACGCGCCACCACCCAGCGCGTCCCATTTATCTTCCCAAAATCAATTTTATTGTGAAATTAATTTAATTAGTTAATGAAATGAGATGTGGCAGCTTTTCAATTTAATGCTCTTATTTTAATACACACTACAGTTCTTCTCATTTATTACATTGGAGACCTGGAAAGATCGCCTCCTTCTCTCTCTTTATTACTTTACATTTATACCAAAGTTATTGTTTTTCTTGAGAGCAACCCTTCATCCACCTTCTCTCACTTTTGAATTTTCAAGGTTTTCTGTAGCATTGTTATGAATATTATATTGCCTAACGAGATATATATATTTAATATTTTTAAAAAATTATTAAATTAAATTATACCAGATTTATACTTTATTAAATTAATAATAATATTTTAAAATGTAAATTAATAATAATATTTGTTTTTAACATAAACTAATAACAATATTAATATATAAAAAAGTGTCAAACACCACTAATACATTTTAGTATTTCTCTATTAAAAAATAATTAAATATTTATATCATAAATATTTCAAATTTTATATTTCTAATCACTATAAATGTTAAAAAGATATTCTTGATATAAGAGGATTCATTATTTTATTTTTTAAAATACTTAAATTAAAATTTTATTTTTTTATTTTATTTTAGTTACATCATCATATTTATTTATTTATTTCTTTATATTATTTAAATATAATATTTTAAACATTTTTTTGTTATTTTAAAAGAAAAAAATTAAATTAATTATTTTATAAAAAAAAAAGTAATAAAATATTTTAAAAAGTTTCATCATCTCTCTAGGGAAGAGTTTGAAGTATTTTAAAATTGAATTGGTTATAAAAGAATAATAGAGTACTATTGTAAACTTTTTAACATATTAACTATTTCGAAGTAGCTAATATAAGAATGCTTTAAGTACTCAATATTAATAAAATTAATGTTAGTTTATCTCAGTATCACAGTATCAATTACATTAGTGTTTTAAATATAACACACATGTAAAAGATTCAGATTCTAAACTACTATGCTTAAATTAGAATTTGTATTATAAGCTACTTTTAAACCTCCTAATTATAATTATAAATATATATAATGTAACGAAAGAATAATTATTTATCTTTATAAAACTTTAATTCAAGTGATTATCTTTCAAAGAAAATAAAATTACACGAATATAGTGATTTTTTTTTTGTTAATAGTGTTATCTATGAAAAAAAAAAAAACCCAAATTTGATTTATTACTAAATCTATTTGTTCGGACCACTAAAAATTATAATGAAATGAAACTGAAGAATGATGAAAATGTCTTTTAATATCATTATTTTCAACAACAATAGAAAATTTCTCTAAAAAAAATAGATAATATAATAAAAAATTATAATCTACTCTTAAATTTTTATTATTATTTTTTTTTTTGAAACACTACTCATAAATATTTAAAGAATGACCTTTTCAAAAAAAAAAAAAATTAAAGAATAACTGTAAAAACATTCTCAAATATATTGAAATACCAAATTGAATTCTTAGGCCTTGTATATGGATAAAATATCTGAAAGCACAAAGGGTGTTGTCGTCTTTAAAATTTGTTAAATTAATATAATTATTGGGAAATTTTATTTACACCCCAAAATTTTCTTATGGCACCCCATTTTAATAATTTTTATTTTATATAAAATTTATATCTTTAATTGTACTAAATTTTTTTAACTTTTTTTTTCAAATTCATATTCTTAAAAAATATACCTATCAAACAAAAATAAATTATATTTTAAATATTATGAGAAAAAAATTAAAATAAAAAATTATATAAAATTTTCTTAGAAAAAATAAAAAAAAATATATACATGAGTTAGAAAAAATTATGAAAATAAAATCAAAATAAGTATTGAAATTAATATAAAATAATGTGAGAAAAAAATTTTAAAAAAATATTAAGAGTAATTTTTAAAAATTATTTAAGTTTATATTTTTTTTAATAATAAGGTGTACTTATCATTTTGTGGGTGTAAATAAAACTCCCCTAATTATTTACTTTCTCTAGTTCTGTAGAACATATATTTAATCAAACAAAATATGACCTTATCTTGATGATATATTATTATATATGAACTACAATGACTAGCACGATTCCAAAAACATATTCCAAACAAAAAAAAAAAGGAAAACAAATCAAATTACTACTTCTAATTATACATCATATCTTTATATATAACCCACGAAATAATAATAATAATTTAAAAAGAACCCAAATAGAAATTACGCCTACCCAAATATATATATTAATAGTTTCCTTTTTATTTGTGTGGAGGAGAGAGAGAATTAATAATGGAGTAGATAGTGAATAGTTTAATAAGATGAGGTAATGGGTATGTCAGTTGACAACTAATCATGTCCTGTTCACTAATCACTAAAGCTTTTTGTCCATACATTTGGTACTAATCTTGTTTACTTGATAATCTTTCTTATTAATCTCTAATCTCTTTACTCTTTAATCTAATCACGTTCACATAACCCAACCCAACTCAAGTCTCAACCGACACCAATATTTTTGTTTAGAAACATTTGTCTTTCTTTCTCTCGCTCTATATAAATCTCAAGAAAAAACCTCGTACTGTAATTATTATTATTAAAATAACATTGTATGAAAAAAGTAAAGATATTGGAGAACAAAGGTTGTTATTACCTATTAGTTGTCATTCGTAAGAGCTTCTCTCGGATCGGATTGAATAAAGGGGCTTCTTTTTAATAACTTTTTAAAAGCACCTAATAAACCTTTGTAACAAAGGAAAAGGCTTCTTTTAAAACAATAATAGTATTAATACTAATAAATTGAAAGAAAAAAAAAATCAGAAGAAAAAGCTCTTACATTTATTAATTATTCTATTCAACGCTAAATTTGTGATGAGTAATTTTATTTAAAGTTTAGAATTTTTAAAATATTTACAAAACTAAATTAAAATAAGCTTGTTCTAATTTTTTTTTTTATTTTAAAATTTCTTTAAATTTTACAACTCTTACTCTACATTTATAGAATATTATTCAGTATAAATATTTAAGTTTATCTTACAGTTCTAATAATACTTAAGTTACAATTCTGAAACTTTTGTAGGTAAGTGTTAAGTAAATTGTCACGTGGCAATTTTTGATTGGTCCAAGTCATTAAATTTTTATCTTTCTAAAAAATTAATTTAAATATACAAATAAGAAAATGATAAGTGGATAATGACTTATTATTTAATAGTTAAGTACCTACAGAATTTTAAAAATATAATTTAGATATTATTACTGCTAAAAATTAAACTTAAGTATTTATTTATAACTAAAAGTTAAACTTAAGTATTTATGCCGTAATTTACTCTTTTATTAATTATTTGAGATTTTAATTTTATTTTTTATATAGTGATATATGTAAATATTAATATTATATATTTAAAATGAATAAATTATATTAAAATTTGAAAAAAAAAAAGGTAAAATTATAGTGATATGTGATGTATGTATAAGTTTACGGTAAAATTAAAAAAAATATATAATTTTAATATATTATAAATGATAGAGGGGAAAAACTAACCAGTACTCTAAATTTGTATACTGATGACTCCAAAAGTAATAATGACCAATATTAAACAAATTGAGCAGGACATAATGTAAGTTCCACTCAATAGTTAATTGTGGGCATTCTTTTAGACAACCAAATAAAAAAAAAATGTAAAATAAAAATAAAACATATACATAACAATTTTTATATTACTTCATCACAAAATAATATATGTAGACATTTATAGTAAATAATGATAAAGAGTACAGAAGAAGCAATAGGAGTTTATGATCACTTATTCTAATTTTATAAATAAAATTATGCACCACTAATTGATGCAATTATCATTATAGGAAAACAGGATGACTGAACCAATAAATTAAAATTTTGTATCATTAGTAGATACCATTCTAAAGGAATAGATATATTTAGAGTTTGTACAAATTGATCTAATTTATTAATCCATCTAATTATAATTGACTGTCAAATATAGGTTATTCAATTGTGATCAGATCGGATTAGATGTTATTTTTGAATGTCCAATTAGATCGGATTGGATGTTAGATAGGGTGTCTAAAAATTTAATACATTTAATATCTAATCGAACTAATTAGTATTTTCATTTAGTTTTGATGAGTAATTAGATTTTACATTGCTATACGTAAAATACATATGTAAAAATAAAAATTAACATTATTAGATAGATTCAATCTAATCCAATACATACTAGACTTACAATATTGGATGAACCTTATCCGATCTAATAAATAATAGTTTTAAAATATTAGATAAATCCAAATTAAACCAATAAATATATATATATAGGATACATCCAACGGATAGAACCGATCTATTAGATGTTGGATCGATCGAATGATTGAAATTAATTGAATCATATCAAATGGTAAAATCTAACATCTAATATATAATTGGATCGAATCTCTATAGACTTAAAAATATTGAATGTGGTCTAATAAACAACCTAAATTATATTTACTTATAGAGGGTCCTAGAAGTAAGTAGTAAGGGATTGAAAACATTGTTAAGCTATTATTTTAAAAAAAATATATATATGTATATATTTTTCTTTAAAAAATGTTTGGATCGTACCTAGCTAGCCCAATCCCCACTCCACAAAATAAGCCACAATGATAAGAATTAAGACCCACAAAACTATATATGCTCTCAAATGTTATTTAATACAAGAATAATTATGCTTTGGTGCCACATTTATAGTACATAAAATTCATATTTTCATCATTAGCCAATAGTTTTAATACTGTAAGCACTTATTCTTTTCTTTTTCAGGGTTATATAAGCACCTATTTAGTGAGTGGCAACCAATTTCAAATAAAATCTCAACAGCTGCTGAAAACAATTGTCATATTTCAGTGTGTATAATAATTTCTTATAGTTTCATGTCCAATTCCTATAATAATTTTTCTTATAGGAAAAATTGACAGCAGAATCAAAATCAGTTAGCCATAAAAAATATGTAAAAAATGGGAAATACTATAATGGTTATTTTCTTTTTCTTTTGAGTTGCTATAATAGATAGTCATTAAAATGCAACTGAAAAATAACGGTAGGACAGCCCACAACTGTACTTTTGGTTGGTGAGGTAAGGTTTCGATGCTATAAAATTATAGCTTTCCTAATAGTCTTAAGAATAGCATTCATTTTTCCTAGCTTATAAATAGACAAAGAAGACACAAGAAAGAGAAAGAAACACAAGCTACAGCAACTGTGAGTTGGATTTTTATGATGAATAGTTTGATGATAAGACCTATGATTTACAACCATGAATTTTTGCACCTGGAATCAATAGTTTTCATCAATAATTAAAGAAAATTGCTAGGGCACTAATTCCAAACATTTTTCTTTGAGCAATTTGTCGCAAAACTCTCTTATCTTTTAATTTTGAGTAATTTGCGGCAAAACCCCCTCAACTATCAATTTACTTACAAAAAACCATCCAACCTCATATTTTGGTGGGAAAACCCTCCAAAGTACTGTTTCGTTTACATTTTTAAGGTGCCGTCTATTCAGCCTCATTAAGTCCTAATTTTGCCCACGTGGCAATGACACGTCACTAAAAAATTATCCTACGTGGCCATATTTTACAAAATAAAAATTAAAACAAAAACAAAAAATTTAAGAGTAATTTGCGGCAAAACTCCCCCAACTATCAATTTACTTGCAAAAAACCATCCAACCTTAAAGATTTTTGGATGGTTTTTTGCAAGTAAATTGATAGTTGGGGTAGTTTTGCCGCAAATTACTCTTAAAGTTTTATTTTTATTTTGTAAAATATGGCCACATAGGATAATTTTTTAGTGACTTGTCATTGCCACGTGGGCAAAATTAGAACTTAACGAGGCTGGACAGACGACACCTTAAAAATGTAAACGGAACAGTACTTTGGATGGTTTTCCCACCAAAATATGAGGTTGGATGATTTTTTGCAAGTAAATTGATAGTTGGGGGGTTTTGCCGCAAATTACTCTTTAATTTTTATACACATAACTCTTTTTTTTTTTTTTTGACAAAACCCTCTTATATTTTAACTTTTATACACTTAACCCTTTTATTTTTTATTTTGGTGGCAAAATCTCTTTATGTTTACTTTTCTTTGCAAATTTGACACACAGTTAAATATTACCGTTAAATATCAATTGGATGACCACTATATGCACCTCTGTATATGTAATGGTAAAATCTCGAAATCGATACGGTAGTAATTCAATTAGTATTTAACGGTAATATCTAACTAAAACTTTAAATTTGCAAAGAAAAATAAATTTAAAAAAGTTTTGCCACCTAAATAAAAGATAAAAAAGTTAAGTGTATAAAAATTAAAAGAATTTTGCCACAAAAAAAAAAAATTAAGGGAGTTAAGTGTATTAAAATTAAAACATAAAAGAATTTTGCTACCAAAAAAAAAAAGATTGATTAATGGCACGTTTACTATACAGTATTCAGAATCGGAATAAATTAAAGGGGAAATGTAACGGAATAAATGAAAAATAATCGGAATCAATATTTGTAATATGTTGTTTACTAAAATTTTTTGGAAATAGAATGGTAGTGATTTATCTTGTTTACTTTATTAGGAAACGTAATCGGAATGCTTAAATTAACTAAATTGCCTTTTTGAGTTAAACTATATTATATGATAGTTATTTTGTAAGACATATTTTAAAGGACAAAATTGTCATTATATATTTAATATTAAAAAATAAAATAAAAATAATTAAAATCCATTACCCTTAATGGCATTCCTTATAAAATTGGTGGGGAAAGTTCTCCCTTTCTTTTCTCCTTTATTCAATCAAGTTCTCCCTTTCTTAATTTTAATAATGTAAGTAAACAAATGTAAGGGAATGCTTACCTTACTATAAATTCCCATTACTTATTAATAAACATGCCATAAATGTATAAAAAGTACTTTTTCTTTTACATATTCTCGCCGAGAATCTTTTTTTCTTTTTCTTTTTTTAACATAATCCAATGTTTGGAATTGTAACGAATATTTAACCGCAAATAATACTAATTAATAAGAAATACTCATAAAAAATTGCAGACAGAGCCCCTAGTGTTACAAATCATTGTTTTCACTTTTCATTAAAGCCCAAATTGAGTAACATAAAGAAGAAATATGAAAAAAAAAAAAAAAAAAAAAAAAAAAAAGAAACAAAATTATGAAGTTCCATAAATTAAAAAAAAAAAAGACATTGAGAAAATGTGAAGGGCACTAAATGAAATTGGGAAAATCCCCAAAATACATAGAGCATGGGTTAAAGGATGGAATGGAGGCGGCAACCCTTATATCTCGGAGAAACGGTAAACTTGCTCTAGCACACACAAATGTTAAATAATCATGGGACGGCGGGCACTTTCCTTAAATAGGTTCCTCCAACTCCCAGGTGGGTTATTCTTCTGCTACTGACCAACGCAAAACCAACAATCCATTCGCCACAAACAACTCAATATTCTCGTCCTTTATATGGCATTTCCTGTACATCCAAAATTCACACGAATGAATCTAATGAAATCGATCTCATATCAAAAGATGATAAACATTAGGAACCACAGATAAAATCTGCAAGAAATAATCCAGTAACTATCTTTCAACGAGAAGCTAAACCAGAAACGAGCATTCAATTTACTATCCAACAATCATTTTACCAAAATAAATGAAGAAAGATTTTAGGAAATTGCTTACAGGTTGGTAGTTTTGCATGTACAAAACTTGCCTAGGATGACCAAGAAGCATCTGTTGCCCATACTGCACTCAGGTGAAGATATTAAATTAAGATCGAGAATTTATAGTGTCAATTAAGTCACATACCAAAAATAAAATCCACAGCGGTGAGGTGACAGCTCCCAAAAGTTTTGTTCAGAATTAAGTTTTAGTACCTGAGGCGCATTTGGATGAAAATATGTTTGTGGCTGTCCAGCTTGGGGATTAAACATAACTTGCTGGTGGGGAAAGGAGGGCCCAATCTGCAAACATTTTGAAATTAGCATTAAGTGTGAAAAGTAAATAAATCTTAAGTATGTATATTGCTATAACATTATTAAATATGGTAATAATACACGATTCGAAGCTAAACATATTCCCTACCCTACTCATAGCTATCACAACATGTCTTAACAAAATCTACTTCACCTGAATGGAGGTAAACAATTATACTCGTAACTTCTCAACATAGTCCGAACAAGAAGACTTTCAAAGATAAAAGATTGACTGAATTCTGATAAATTACAGTAAGCATTTCCTACTTGTCTTATATTTTTATTTTTGATTTATAAAGATAATACATTTCATTTTACACATTATAAAAGACAATAAAATGATTAGCTGACTTTAGATAAAGCATAAGACATAAAAGCATGCTGTGCAATTACAGAACAATTTCAGAGGCACACTTCAATTGATAGCGTGGTTAAGTGAATAAACATTAGTATCATTAGAAATTGAATTATTTTCAATGCTAATGACTGTGTTGCAAAACTCCATTGCCTAAATTTCTCTGACATCTCAAATCATCAGTTGACTTTATAGTGGCCCAACAGAGGCCAATACAAAACTATCATCTATCGAAATTTAAAATAATTCACACATCTCCACAAAACATATAAACATTCCAGAGAAATAATTGCATATAACTGTACTTACTCCAATGCTAACAGGCATGCCATGCATTTGTGGTACACCAGGCATAGTAGGTGGATAATAGAAGGAGCCATCAGACACAGGGGATTGAGGCCTTATTGGTGAAGATGGTACAAAAATCTTTGCATTTGGATTGAGTTTGAATTCCTAACAGAAGGCGAAAAAATAAATGAGAACCGTATATATTAGATTATTGCAAGATAGAAGGCAATGATTGTGAATGAAATATCTAAGTGAACTAGCAGAATCAGAAAAGAAAATAGCATAGGCTTCAGATGGAATGTCTATCAAATTTGAGCCATTTTTGCAAATATCTTCTATATCAAATAACTTTTTTTTTCTTGAAGGGCAAATAATAATTCTTGTGTTCTTATTAAAAGTGAGTGGGATAGAGATATTTGTGATCAAGATAAATGACAAGCTAATTGCACCTTAGCATGGGGATTGAGTGTAGATCTTTCAGACGACAATGAGCCCATAGACGAGCTTGGTGATAAACCAGGGCCGCTAGGAGCAGCAGCAGTAACTGCGCATTCTGAACTGGAAGATGCAGAACTACCAGGCCGACCATGAGAGTTAACAGCTTGAGCCTGCCCATGTGCTTTTCCAGTAACAACAGTATCCACTGATTCACTCAGAGAAGATGTTTTCTCATTTCCCTTCAGTGGAACACTAGACGGAGCATAAGAAGTGGCATTAGGAGATAATCCTCCTTTATCAGAGCCATCTTTCTTCCCATTCAGCGAAGATGATGAATCTGCGATGAGAAATTAAGAAACAAAAGTTACATGTTGAGAGAGAGAAATAGAGGAAGTTAGAGAAAGAAGGAAAAAAAAAACTATCTGAACTGAAAATGACAGAAAACAAAATTGTTGATATAGAAGACAAAAGTTTCATCAAGAAAACTGCAACTATTACAGATCTACATTTTGTTTTTCCTTAAAAACCATAAACAACTCTTGCCAATAAGACTTTCAGTTTTAAATTTCATAGTTGCACAAAACCTTTTCGTATCAAAGGATGATAAATACATATTACAAAAAAGGGAAAGAAGTCATCCAATTCTCCAAAAGATTGAACACTCACCATCAGGTTTTGACAATTGAATCCCCTCGATAAACTGTCAATACAAATTTAAAAAAAAAAAGAAAAGAAAAGAAAAATGAGGATATTAAAAGCAATAAAAGAATAAGAAAAGCAATAGAAGGCAGCAGCGGAAGTTTTACTCACAGCTTGTTTTTCTGAATACTCTTTCACATTCCCTCCATGTTCGCGAAGTTGATTATCCAAGATCCTAAAATTTCAGACAAGAAACTAGTTATGAAAAAAGGCAGGTGCTGCTTAAACTAAAGTACAAAAAAAAAATGAAACTTCTTTTTTCCACTCCCTCCACACACACACACATACATCAAAAAACAATCCTAAAGAAATGAATATTATGAGAAAACTCTATTAGGAACCTGCTTTCACTAGCTGTAGCAGAAGAGCTTTTAAAAAGTGGTTCTGATGCCAGCTGCCCAGCATGATCATAGGAACCAGACCTGCTTAAATCCACACCAACACTCGAATTCGAAGACTGTGCTTGCTCCTGCAAAGAGGAATAGCAATCCATAACATTTGGTATGAAAGAGAAAATACATAATACACATATAGATTAAAAGACCATTCTCCCAAATACGAAACAATGTCCAGGGGAAAAGCAGCACAATATCAGAAAGAAATTTCAAAATAAGAGCTGAGGATGCAGAAATGTATGGAACACTTTGAACAGAAACTATTTTATTCTCAAATTTTGTTTTATTTGTTAAATTCCCTTTTCTGGGTAGAGAGGAAGGGGATTGGGGATGGAGATAGAATAGAAGATATATAGGCAGTTGCTTCAATAAACCCCATGACCAAAAAAGAAAGATAATTAAGAACAAAATTTTAGGTCTTGCAGTTCATTTTACTTCAAAATATTCACACAGTTTACCAACTCTTAAAACTGCAGAACCAACTAACTCTTTGACAATAATCCAAAGTGCAACAAAATTGTTTAAACAGTCAAATTGCTAATAAACAGCAAGGCACTTCAACAACTAGCATGTGGAGGAAAAAAATTAAGAGAAAGATTTGTAAAGAAGGAACTACCATAGCACAAGAACTTGATGAAGCTCGAGCCCCATCATTACTCTTTCCTTTGTTCCAATCAGATGATGAACTACTAATTCCAGAGGTACAGGAATCTCCAAAGGTGTCGTTATTATGGGAATCCACCAATATGTCCTCATCGTAACCACTGTCATCAGCTATCTTACCCCGAAAGACAGAAGAAAATCTTGTCTCCTCATCAATATCCAAATTTCCACTGAGTTGAAAGCCTCTTTCCTGTGTTGCGTTTAAGAAAATCAACACCCAAAACCTAGAAAACTACGAAGGTAAATAAAAAAATTTATAGGTTCAAAATGCCATCAATAAAGCCTCACCTCTGCTAAATGAAGATCACGAGTGTCCTCACCCTCAATTTCTCTAGCGATTCTTTGAGCTTCCTTTTCCAACTCTCGGGTCTTAGGACCTCTCTCAAGTTTTGTAGTGTAAAGTTCCTCATCAAATGTGCTTTTAACTCCAAACAAGGCTTCATTTGCTGTAAACTGGTCCCACCCCCTAAAGGAAAAACACAATAGTAATTACTTGGGAAAGCAAAAAAAATTCAAAGGACGCACAATAAAAGACTAAAGAACCACAAAGTTGTGCAAATGGCACCCTACTTGAAAGAAAAAAATCATTTGCAACATTGATATACCACCACCAATAAATATGAGAAAAAATATATGTTAGAACAACCTATTCCAATGGCCATCAAAAATATTCTCCAATTCAGGGCATTGCGGATCATCTTCATCAGGGATCCATGGCTCAAGTTCCCTCTCCAACTCAACTTGGCGAGATTGTGAAATGACGGAATCTATCATAAGTTCTTGCTGTTTTTCACACTGAGCCTCATCTAAGAATCCGTCACTTGTAACAGACACGTCCTGTCAAAGTTGAGTTACTACTGCATCAGCATACCCTATACAATTATGTAATGTCTAATGCAGATGCCTATTAAGCTATTACCCCTAAACATTTTTATTTATATACTTAAAAATAATTGTGAAGATTTTCCAAATTAACATCTTCAGAAGATCTCCACCCTTTATTGAGCTTTGATACTTAAAATGTTACCAAGCAAGGCCTTAATGTAACTATCGTAACAGTAGTTTTAGCAATAACAAAATAAGAACATAACTTCAAAGAAAGAAAAAAGGCAGAACTTCTTAAAATATATGCAACAAATTGATATCAGAAAAAAGAGTAGAACATAAATATCGCAAAACCTTCGCTATAACTTGCACAAGTTCTTTAGAAGGTATAATCAATGTCTTTGCAGGAGGCTTGCTAACTGACTCCGCAGGAGACTTTTGACCTCGAGAGCTACCATCTTTTGTCAAGCGGGCCATTTTCAATATAATTCCTGAATGTAACAAAAAGGTGAACATGATAAAAGTTCATCTAAAATACAGGATTAGAGATGCCAGCTAAGCTGACTAAAGTAATATTAAACGCCAGAAAAATTGCAAAATACTCAATGAAGAATAAGTGATTAAATATAGTATCTTTCACAAATAAAAAAAAGTTAGAACAACATAAAGAAACACTCTTCAACAAAAATAGAACAAGTGAACCTACCAAAGTCTTTTTCGTTTGCTGCATGAAATATTCCAGAATATATGGATCCATTTTTCACATGGACGTCCACATGCTGACCAATGAAACAAGTAGTTATATATACTAAGCGATCATGTGAAGGACTCACATGGCCACCAGTTTTGCTCCCTGTCATAGAGTTTAGACTCTTAATAAAGGAAAATAAATCCTAATAAGAAACAACAGAAATTGTAAGTGAATTTCACCAGTAGATGTTAATCTGTTATTGGAATTTGATTTTCCACTCTGTGACCTGTTCTCCGGCCTGGTCCCCACATCTCTTTCGCCTCTTCGACGGCCAAATCCATTGGCAGATGATCTGGAATGGACAGCCGGTTGCATATTCATCCTTCACAGAACCCTTTAACCTATGAAAAAGAACTTGGCATCTGTTTAAGCCACTCTATTGCATTAACATACATTGGATGAATAATTAATGTTTAAAAAGCCATGTTTAGAGATGATGGTAATAAGCGAATGTGAAACTAAACATAACAGGAACTCAACTTTCTCGAAGAAAAGCATCTAGCCTTGAATGTTACATAAAGGCCTCTAAAGTGTCAAACAATAATGTAATGCCTCTAGCTAGCTAAGCGATGCATATCGTCATTCAACCACTTAAGAAAACACAAAAAGTGTTGACCAAAGTTGGAATAGCAATAAAAATTTCAAACATATGCCAATGCCAAAATATCTTAGAGTAATGTCCTGATCCGGAAAATCATATTTAATAATGTTGAAATTTTGAGAAAATTATAGCACTAATCAAAGCCCCCAACCTTACCCACAAAAGGTCTTGTAGACCCAATGAACCTAGCCAAACAAAATGAATGAAAATCAAGCTAAATGCACAGTATAATTTAAAAAATAATGAAAGACCATATTATCTGCTAAAGTGCACGTGAATTGTAGTTTTATGGATGTCACTTGCATTATCGTCAAAAGCTCTAATGCTAATTGAATGCGCTAAACTAAAGATCATCATCAACCTAGAACGCACAAACACGATCCCAATTGATTTTCGCTAAACTAAAGATCATCATGAAAGAATTAATGGCACGATGAGATTAAATTTCAAGACGTAGTAAAACAACTAAGCAAAATCACGCAAACGTCAACTATAAAATTCAACACGCTTTACAACACCACAGTTCGCCTAACCAAAACCTCTATTAACGTAATTCGCTTGATACCCAATATGATCCCGAACAAAAAACGTTCTATTCACAAACAAATCCCCCAAAAGTAAAAGGCCAAAGCTTCGGCTTTTATAATTATTATTATTGGCTTATTCTCTTTGCCCTAAGAGAGCGCCCAAAGCAGAAAACAATAGAAGTCAAGCAGAGCTAGGTTGCAACGTAAATGTATTAAATTGGGAAATTCATACATTTAGAATAGAAGTTTTAAAGAAACGATCCTCACCTGAAGAAAGTCAATAAAAGAACCTGTGATTAGTCCGAAGCAGCTTCCGAGTTCAAGGGGGCGAACTCAGTGAGTTAGGGCTAGAAATAGAGAAAGAAAAGGGCTTTCGTTACAGAGCGAAAGCGAAGATCTCAGAAGGCGAATCACGAGGCGAGTGAAGAGATGGAGAGATTTGGGTTGGGGTTGGGGTTTGGAGTTTGGGTTTGATCGAGAGAGAAACGGCGAGACCCGTTACAAAAATTACAATTTCTGTAAATTGCTAAACAATATCAATATGGCACTCGAATATATTCACCTGTGCTACGGTGTATAAATATCAACTTGCATCAATTTTCAAAATTTGACTGTTAAAAACAAAACTTAAGAAAAAAAATAGAAAAACATAATTATTATTAATTTTATTTTATAAATATTCATTTTACCATAAATCTTATTATATTCTTATAACTATTTTCCAGTTTTTTTGGACTACATGTTGATCACATGTGAATCAATTTTAAAAATACTATGTTGAATCATTTTATAAAGATTCATAAGTCAATCAACTGAATTTGTATGCTATGAAGGAAAAAAAAAACAGCAAGACCTTGAATTTTTTTTTCTTATTTAATGCTTGTTTATAGTTCAAAAGATCAACTTCATGGATCTCTATGTTTATAGATGTTAGTTTTTTGTTTTTTTGCTAGATATATAAAATAATGATTAAATTGTATTAAATTTAATTATTTTTAAAATATATAAAAATTAATCTTTTAAATACTAATTTTATTAAGTAAATAAGTTTAAATATTTTAATAATATAATTTATTAATTTGTTAACACTATAATTAATAAATTGAATAATATAATAACTAAATTTATTATAAAGTATGATTAATTGATTGTAACATCTAATCTAAATTTAAATTAAAATTTATATAAAAAATTATTATCCAATTATGTTAATATTTTTTAATTAAATTTAAATCTTTAAAACTATTTATTTTAAAAAAAATTAATTAATTAATTTAACAATGTTAATTTTAACTATTAACTTCAAAAAAAAAGTTAAATAAAAAATTTCATTAAATAATCACATTTAATATAAGAGAGATGTATAACATTTAATTAAAATTTTCATAGCTGCAATAGTTTTTTTTTCACGATTTAAGTTGCTCTGATAATTTCTATGTGGGTTGCTATGTGGATTTAAATTATTCTGTTAGTTGTTATATGAGTTGCTATGTAAATTTCTATAAAAATGTAAAAACACTATTGTTTTTTTTTTCACGATTTAAGTTGCTATGATAATTTCTATGTGGATTGCTATGTGGATTTAAATTTTGATTTAAATTGTTCTGTTAATTGTTATATGAGTTGCTATGTAAATTTCTATAAAAATGTAAAAACACTATTTTAAAATATAAAAATAAAGAGGCCCTAATAATAATAATAATAATAATAATAATAATAATAATAATAATAATAATAATAATAATAATCAGTTGCTTTATCCGTTCGAAAATTAAAACCATCAAATAACCTCTAAGTCTGTTCCGTTCACATTTGGCTTCCATAATTTCAACCCGTGACCCGTCAATGTCAATTATGCATATAATTTTTTTCTTTCAAAATCCATATATGATATAACCAAGGTTTTGGCTAATCAAAAATCCATGGAAGATGAAAGTTAAACAAATAAACCAAGTAGAAGAATAACATAAGGAAATATAATCACTTGCTACATGATGTATGTACATTACATAATCTAAAGACAAGTTATGTGTTGTTAATATATTATATACTAGTGAATATTCAACATGAGAAAGGTACATTAATCTAGTAGTCATAGTCAACGACTTCAAATTTCAAAGTTTGTTGATATAGTAAATTATGTTTATATAAGTCGTGGCAAATCTTTACATATATAGTTGGCACCGTGCTTGCATTATATTTGCACGCCGCCACAAATTTACTTATACACTAAAACATAGAGCAACTTATAAATGGCTTTATGTTATTAGCTTAATATTAATACATTCCTTTTGCCTGAAATAAAAAAAATAGCAGAGTAAACTAAGGAAATAAATAATCATAAGAAATACCCTTCAAGAGCTGGCCTTTGTCTTTCAGAGCCTCCCATAGAACCAGACCTAAGTGAAAATCGTCTCTCTCTCTCTCCATAACTATATTATTATTCAAGTTATATGATATGAGAATGCCATTCAACAGTTTGCTTTGATGGTCGTGTACAAGCTCATATTCTTAGCAAAACACAACGTGGTTATCTTTTGGGGGCAAAGTCTGCACTCTGTTAGAAAAAGTGCATAGACAATAAGGTGATAAGTTCAAAATATATTTGTTGGAGATTGTAAATTAACTGTAGTTAGTTGAATGTTAGTTACAATGTTTAATTCCTTTAGTTAGGTTAGTTGACTATAATAGTGAGTCATTTTATTCTGAACAAAAGAGAGAACAAGAGATCAAGAGAGTCTTTTGTGTATGAAAAAGAGAGTCATCTATGTTGAGATCAAGAGAGAATGTTGAAAAAGGAATCCTTGTTCATCTGAGTTTTCCTATTGGGTGTCTCTAGAGGTGTTGTGTGTCAACAGGTGCTGTATGTGTGTAGATGTTTGGAATAACAGTTACCATGGACAAATTAATAAATTAGCATAGCTGTGTGTGTAACTTATTCTAATTCTCTTTGCTAGAGGAGAGGTTCTAGGGGGATCAATCTGGAAGGTGGACACTGTTTTAGTATGATCCAGTATAACCTTAGCTTTTTTATTTTTTCTGTTATTGGTTGTCTTGGATTATCTTCTTCTAAGTTTGGGTCCTAAGGAATTTTACAACAAGCTTATTTCAAATAAATTAATCGGTAATATCAAGCAACAGACAGTTTTTTAGTGTAGTATGGCCACACATAAATTGGTTGAGCTAAGCTAATGGTCATCAAAATTTATGGTTAGAACAATAGAAGGAATACATACCACTTAAATTATAGACGTAAGTTGATCTTCTCAGACCACTTAAAAATGTCGGAGTGGACTTGATCGCCACCCAAATCCTTTCCAGAAGCACCAGTTGCCACTCTTAAGACATCCTCGATCAAAGCGAAATTTCCCATTATGTCAACATGAGCACCACTCTGAGTACCTCTACCCTCAAGTAGATTGGACGGAGGGGAGTGATCATACTCTCTTATGTATGTTCTCATCCCTGAAGGGTTGAATCTGGTCTTTCCCCGCCAACCTTTGGCGCACATGAAACCTGCACTTAAAACAGGCACTGTTTCATCCCCATCTACAGAATACACCCCATCTTTCAAACAGTTCTCTTCATCATTAGCCTTAGTGTCTATTTGAAATGGAATGTAGCACTCAGCTGCAGGAGATAACTTATAAACATAGGCTCTTTCAGTTGGTATTCCAACTCCATAAAGAGAAAAGATTTCCATATCAGGAGCATTTGGTAATCTGTAAGGAAAAAAAAAAGTCTTCATAAGAAAAAAAAAACAATGACCAACAATGAGCTCGAACTACAGAAGCGGCGTGCAATGCATCTGCAATAATATATGCAAAAAGAAAATGTTAACAACACAAGAAAAGTGAGGTAAACTTGCTAAATTATGAGGCATGTTAGCGATGTAGTACTCTTGAGATAGACAACCTATATGTTCAGCCTATCAAAGAAAAGTCTTCTTAAGAATTTAATCCTTTTATGCTGCAATCAATCCTAATAAAATTGTCCATAAGACCATTTCAAAGGTTTACAATTATGCTGCAGCATCCGGAATTGCCTAAACAAAAAATGAGAGCCATTTATATCTTCGCACATCTTTGATTCGGGGTGGCTCATCAATAAGAAGTTTAGACTACCACATATTGGGGTGATCTGTGAGGCAAATGATCGAGATCCTTACATTCAAGAAGTATTTTCTGAATTGAAAAAAAGGGGAGACAAAATCAATTACAGAGAAATAATGCAAGGATTCTCACTTAGTCTCCAGAGGGTTTGACCAATATTTGTAATGATTGTACATTGGATCATCCAAATTATCAGCAATTCCAAAAGAGAAGTGAGCACTACCCCGCTTCATCATTTTTGGGGCAACAAAATGAAGTAGGTCCACAACTTCTTCAGCAGTGTACACTTTATAATCTGCAACAGCTCTGATTCCCTCAATCCCCATGTCGTGATATTCAGTCCACACATCACGACAAGTACTATTTGCAATATTGTTCCCCTTGATTGCATCCTATATACCAGTTTGCCAACTTAGTATAAATAATGAATTTCAAGGGAATAATCAAGACATAATAAGACTTTGTATGAAAGAACTGCCAAGACCTAATTGAGCACAGTGCACGCAAAGGGCATGTGCACATTACTTTTTTCTTTTTTGTTTCTATTTGTCAAACCCCTGCATTGTTATTTTTTAAATATTTATGATCCTGTATTGCAGAAGGCCCAATATTTCTGCTTAATTAGAAAATTTTAATAAGAAATGAACCTTACCCGAAAATCAATTCTCTCTATCTCAGACGAATGTGCGTCTGCTACATCTTTTCCAAACGATATCATTTTTCCATAATGAGCAGATTTTGATTGAGAAGACAATTTTTCAATCCTCTCTTCACTTGAAATCTGGGTGTCATTGTTTCTTTGACTTTCTTTAAGATTATAGCAATCCTCAGGCGACCAATTATGAGCTCCCCATATAGTGTCCCCACCTTTTGGTATCATTGACATTGTTGAATCCCATGTGCGAGTCATCTTCATAGCATGTTGCAAAGTTTGAAGGCGAAATATATCATTATCCAAAAAACCAGGTGCAATAGCCCTGCATTCGAACCATGACAAACATATCTTCAACTATGAAAGCCATATTATATTGTTGGAATTGTTAAGGACACTAGCTATAGTTAGTTAGCTTAGCTGGCTATTAATGTTAGTCACTGTTAGTTGGTTAAGCTTTCTGTTATTTCTCATAACTAACTTTTAGCTCAGCTTTACTATCCTGTGCTTGTATATAAACTCATTTTACACAATTGATTCAATACAAGAAAATCTTCAAATCAATTCTTTGATTCTCAGACTTTACAGGAATTTCCATCAGACTGAAACAGATTAAATAAAACTAAAAAATTTATTTGTTGAAAACCATTAATGCTTACTCTAATAGCTAGAGAAGAAATCAGAATGTCATGTTGCTACCAATAGTTAGTGACATCTAACATCAAGCTGATGTTTCGTCCTTTTATGTAGTTAAAAATTACACGAAAGCATAGAAAGCTATCCAAAACTTATGAATAAAGATATCTGAACAGACCATGTAGAAAGTAATATCTAGCAGTGTAAAAGCAGAAACACAAACGTTGAAAATTTCTTTTCTTTTCACAAATGACCCAAAGAGTGTCATAATAATGGTTGAGATAGAATCGAGCTAACCTAGACAGTCAGCCTGCACAACGTTCAGGATTCATAATAAGAGTTAGTAGAGATATTTAGTTACTCAAGTATACTAACCTACATCTACACTCTATGAAAAAATTATTTCACATAAAAATTACTTCAAAATGAAGGAAAACAAGCAGTGTACACGACATTTAGTTACTCAAGTATACGAACCTACATACAGTCTACACGCTTTAAAAAACTATTTCAAATTGAAGGCATCTCATTCTCCACAAGCAAACAAAATGCTGCTACTTAAGTCATGACTATTCAGGTACATGAAGGAAAACAAGAATCAAACCTGGCAACTGCAACATCCTTGGCTTCAGAAGAAAAAAGACCAGCAACAGCTTTTGGAACACCCAAAAAGGGTCCACCAATGTTCATCACTGCCTTTATATGTTTAGCACACCAGTCTGGTCCTCCCCCACCACCCATTGGAGCTGGAGCCTCAACCCATTTCATGAAGTGCAAAAAGTACAAGACACCCATTGAATGTGGTAATATAACTGCCTTGTTCCCACCATTAGTAGCTACCATCAATTCTATGTTACTCTTTATCCGGCTTAGTGTCTGATCTCTTACCTAATTAAACGAATTAAACGAATTTGACAAGAATATCTTTACCAATACAAGCAGTTCACAATATTATAAATTGAATGAAACATGTGAAGAGAAATACTAAACCACTCAACTACATTAATATCATACAAAAAAAATGTTAAAAGAGAGTACCTCAGTATTCTGAAATGAGATTCTCCAATCATATGCAGCCATATACATGTTCTTCTCCTCATAACCAACACGAGCCAAGTTAGCAATCAGAACTGCCCACACAAAATACCCTGGAGCAAAGTAATCAGCAGCCACAAGTCCAGTCACAGGCCTGACCCTTATGCCAGAGGGATCCAACCCAGTTTCATTGTCCAATGACATATGTTTCATCCAACAAAAAGGTCTGTGAAATATCCAATCAATCAGCTTGCCCAAGTGTAAAATAAATAAATAAATGAAAACTGCTGAGTTCCAAATTTCAATATACAAGTATAGTGATGAGAATAATTATAAAAATGCCATAGTTGAAGTCTGTAACCCACATACCAACATCAGAGATTAGGCCATGGGATACAGTATATTCTAAAATTTCCTATCAATTCCTTAGTAAGAGATATATTTTAAAACCAAAAACAAAAAAACAATAAAAGAGTACGGTTTTGAACAAGTGGAATGGTCGATTTTCTTTCTATTAAAAGACAAATAATGGAAGTAAAGGTGTGCAGCTGGTATGATCCTTACTTGGGTACATCAAACAGAGGAAAAATTCACACTAAACAAGTCTCTTTCAATAGTCTATACAAATGAAATTAGATTATTGTACTATAGATTAGCAAATGAAACCGATTACTATCATTATTAACCAATCTACTAATAGAAACAAAGGCATAAAAGCTGAAAGCCTCAAAGAAGAAATTGACAGTACAAAGCAAAAACAATAAATTCCATAAATTGATGAAAAGAAATTGTGGACAACTCAAATTTACCTCTTATAGACTTCTCCAAAGGTACCACCCCAAAGGCGTTTCCTAAAAAGCCCATCTGCACAATGATGACCCTCCCACAATTCAAGCCCACCAGTCACAATCCCCGGCACAAACACCACAGGGTGCTTCACGCTGACTCCTTCCTTCTTCAATTTAATACCAGGCGGGTCCGGTAAGGGACCGGTTATGGCCTCCGTCACGTACTGGGGAAACGAAGCCGGCATAGCATTGTACAAGAACAACAAAACCCACCAAACTGTACAAATGCATCCAATGAACCAACAGCAACTATCCACACAAGACCACTTGTTCTTATTCTTATCTTCACTCTTCTTTTTCGCTTTATGTACCTTTCCTGGTTGCTTTTTCTTTGTATCATCACTCTCTTCTTCGTCTTTATGTTCTTCTTCTTCTTCTTTGCTAATCTCACTATTCTCCGCAGCTTTTCTTCTCCGAATCGTAGCCATTTTCGTTTTTACAAACCGTGTGTGACGCTTAAGCTTCCGTTCTTAGTAGCATCTGATTGGCTCTCCTGAAACCGTTTTCAGCTAACATTTTCTTGCCATATTCAAAAAAAAACGAATAATAATGCGAAAAGATAATAATTTTTTATTTAAAAAAGAAAAAAAAAACAAAAATCGAAAAGGTTGGAAGTAAACGAAAATTCTGGAGCAAAATTGACGTTTATGTCTTTATGATGAGATGAGATGAGATGAGAGGAGAGATTTATTCTGAACGAAAAAAATGATAATTTTGTAACTATGTTATTATTATAGCTAATCTGTATACGCTACTAAATTTTTTTAATTATTATTATTATTATTAGACATTTTATGTCTATAATAGTGTGTCTTTGGTCCCCAAGGAATTATTTAAAAATAATAATAAAAATGAACATTATACACATATCAATTATCTAAGCCTTTGATTAAAAAAAAAAAATCTAAACCTAAATTAATATTAACAAGCTTAAGTGGTCATATAGGATTTAAACATATCAATATTATAATTAGTGTAATTAAATATTAAATTTTATATAATTTAACATAATAATTTTAAAAAAGTATTGCTAATAAATTATAAAATATCACATCTAGAGTGTATTTGATGCTTAAATTAATATGTTGTGAAGTGAAGTAGAGTTGGTGCACTGACTGGTAGATCAGAAATAATGTTTGATTTTGTTATTTGAAAATTACTAATTCTGAAATTAGATTAATATTTGAGTTTTTGAGTGTTGTGGAGTGGAGGCGTTGAAAATGTGAGATATATTATAATAATTATGTGGCTGTGTCAGATGATCAATTATTGGTGGCAACGTGGTACATTAGATTAGAGACATTAAATTAAATTTATATAAGATATATGGATGGATGGAGGCCCATGTGTTTTATTTTCTTTATAATTTTGTAAATGAAAACATTTATATATACCGACTCTTCTGATTTTGTTATCCATCTAAGAAACCTAATTTAGTAATTTGAATTGGGCAAAGTAGTTATTTTATCAATGTTTGTATATAATCGGGTGTACACCTAAAGTCTTGATTAGAAATAGAAATAATTTTAGATATATAAAGATGAATATTATCTCAATTTAAATCACTTGAGCTAAGAATAGGTGTGTGTTGGAGGTCCTCGGTCCGAGTCCAGATAAAATATGGTTGTTATAAACGCTTAAATCAAAACAAAAAAATATTATCTCAATTTAAATGAAATATTTCGGAAAGTGCTCAAAAATAAATGTTTAGGTTTAAAAGAGATACAGTAGAACCTCTATTCAAGAATACACTTAGGACCAAGAAAATAATATTCTAATTGAGAGGTTATAACTAAATAGAATTATACGTGAAAAAAAATCAAAATATCAAAAAATATCAATGTAACAAAAATACCAATAAACAATTCTTAATACTATATTATATTAAAATTATTTTCGAGTACATATAATATTTACTTAATAAGATGAAGTTTATGTGTACACTCTTATACACGTGACGTTTATATTGATACACTTAATTTAATTATTTGAAAAATATAAAAAAAATATATAAATATACCACATGTGTAAGAGTGTACAGATAAACCGTCTATATTTTAGTACGGGTGTTGTTCATCAAACTGCTCAAACCGCCTGTACTGCATTGCACCGCAAAAAAGTGCGATTTAAAATTCTTTGCAGTGCGGTCGCAATTTAAATTTTTCCTAAACTGCGCGGTGCGGTGCAATTTGCAGTTTTGAATTGTTAATATGCGGTTCAAATCGCTCCATACCGCACATTATAAAAATACCAATTTTTATATTTATTTAGGTCTAATATGTGAATATCCAATCCAAAGCCTACTAATTATTTTATTATTGAAACTTAATTTTTTTATATATATTTATTTTCAAGTCTTATGGTATTTTTGACAAGTTTTGCCCAAGCTTTGTTATATTTGTGATAGTTTAATTATTGATGATAATCCAAACCGTAAAAACCGCACCGTACCATTTTTTGCAGTGCAGTTTCTACGATTTTTTAGTTTTGTAGTACGAGTGCGATTTAGAAAATTGAAAAAACTGCATGTGCAGATTGATTTGAAAAAATAGTCAAAAACTGCACCATCCACACCACGAACACCCCTAATTTTCAGTTAATTTTTTATGTTAATAATACTTAATTTATATTTCTGAAACTTCCGTAAGTACCTAGACAATAAATTTCAAGTCATTATCTACGTGTTATTTTCTTATTAGTATATTTAAAATAATTTTTAAATTACGCATAAAAATTTAATGAACCAATCAAGAATTGCTGACAATTTACTTCACTTAACAACTAAATACCTATAAAAAAATTTATAGTTATAACTTAAATATTATTACAGTCAAATATTAAATTTAATTATTAATTTATAACCGAAAATTAAATTTAATTATTTATACCACAAATTACTTTTACAAAATACTACTTTTAAACCAGAAGGCAGAGACACAACTTATATTTAAGGGTAGTTGCTAGTTAGTTTAGGGTTGGTTTAGTAGACTAAGCAGATGAGCCCAACGCTAGTTTCAAAAATGGGCCTCGATTGGCCGAAAATGGACTTTGGAAATAGCTCCAAGAGGCTGGGCTGAATAATTAATGATCCAATTGGTTGTCTGATTGAAATTACGTCTAATGCACATCAATTTTTTTTTTTAGAAATTTTCAAATTATTATAAATCAATGGTCTGTTTACAACAATAAAAAAAAAATAAGATATAGAATTTCTCCAATTCAAAATACATTTTTATCTAGCTCTACAGCATACTTTGTTAAGTCGCATAATTAGCATGCCTACCAACACGAGTAAAAATAACTTTAAAAAAAAAGGACAAACAACAACAAACACATCAATTAGATCTCAAAAATAAGATAAATCTATATGTCAACCTCAAAGTTGAAAAAATTCTTAGTGTATCCATTTCAACATGTACTATCAAAATTTATTGTTGATTAGGCCAACTGACACTATGAAAGAGTGCTTTTACTTCCATTTCATTATTTCTAAAATAGCCTTAAACTGACTTGAATAACACAGTAATAACTTTACCTTTGTAGTTTCGAACCACTGCTCCAATATTCAGTACATTCATCTTTAGTATAATGTACATCATTACTCTTATATGTTTATACCCAATTATGATTTTTTCCAAGTAATAATATACTGTTATTTGCAACCGTCTATTATATAATTTTTGTTTATGTATATAGTTCGATTTATTCATTGATTATAAAAGAGAAATTTAATTTTATATGTATATATTACTTTAAAATTAATCCCCTAAACTTATATGTATTAATATTTACTAAATAGGTCAACATTTCTCCTTTTCCCAAAATACCCTCTCATTTTCAAACAGCAATTATCTCTCTACTACCAACGAGACTGTGACTGACGACCCAACCACCACCAATTTTCCATATGAGGATTCACGCAACCCAACCACCACCACCACCACGACCCACGATCCAAACAACACCCTTCTCCACCACCCACGACCCAAACAACACTCTTCTTTACCACCCACGACGACTGTGACTGACGACCACCGTGACTGATGGACTGAAGATCCCTTTCTCTACGACCACTGTGACCCACAGACCCAATGTCAAAGGTTAGTGTTTTTAAATATGTGATTTATGGGTTGCAAATACATTTTTTAGGCAAGTCCGATGCATTCTCGATGCATCGTGATGAAAAAATTGGATCTGAGTTGAAGACAAAAACCCGATATAGGGTCCGATGGCCAATCAATATGAATTATGTAAGAATACTCACAAGTAGAAATGGGAGTATTTGTCCAGATTGGCGAATACTCGAAAAAAAAGGGGGAAGTAGAGGCATAAATACCTAAAATTTTAAATTTGTAAGCGACATAAACTCAATATTTATTTTAGTGACATAAATACTCAATATTTGTAAAACTATAATTTTTTTTTTTTACTTTCGTCAGTACAAATTTCGTTTTGAATTTATTTAAAAGATATTTGAAAGAAACTGATACTACATGTTTATGTTTAGACCTAATGATTTAGAACTTGGGCTTTATATAGCAGAGTCTGTACTGACAAAATTAGAAAAAATTGGTCTGCTTAGTCCATTTCTTAAAGATGGTTTGTGATTAGTCTTATTTGTATCTAATCATTCAGTTACATAACCGTTCAGACAGGACCGTTACACACATTAAGTATACTTAATTGAAAAAAAAAACGTTTGTAAAATAAATGAAAGAGTTTTGACCATTCTTAGTTAGTACTCAAACGAGTGCGACTACTTTGATCACATATCAGTTGTTCATATTCTCGGTAACATGTGAACTTGAGGGTTCACTCGAGTTACCGAGTATATTAAGACTTTGGACCATGTGAACGGATAAACCTTTCGGAGTTTGTATAGATGTGTGATATCAAGGTTCTGATCCATATTATAGAATGTATGCGATTATACTGGTCGCGTATTGAATATTCACGTACTGACAACATAAGACTCGTGGGTCCATCACAAGTTGTCGCATATAATAGTCATTTGGGTTAATCGATGTAAAGATGTGATCTTTACATAGAGTGCTGGGGAAAAATACCAAGTCATCACATATATAGTCCATATATATAAATATAAATTGTGATTGTGCTAACTTCTTTTTGTATGTCCCTTTTTTATTTATTTTTTTTACTATGTAGTGCATATTATGCGATTAGTTCATATCTTCTTGCATATTTCTAGCATGCACAATAAAAAATCCTATTAGAGGTTTGCCCTTGACATGCCATTTTTTTTACTAGAAACTGAGTCGTGTCAAATATAAATATCATCATAATTTTGGATGAAAAATTCATGGCATGGAAAGTTTTCATATTTGTATATATTTATATCTCAATTCAATATTAAATGCGCATGCTTTATTTGCAAGGAGACAGAAAGTAGCACTAAGATATAGGACTTACGTACTTTACCTGAGTTGCACTCTCACTAACAGCTTTTTACAATTTTTAATTTAATTTTAAGAAGAACTTTTAAACCTTTCCACCATGGACAAGGAAAATATAATTGGAGGTTGTCTTGTCACCCTAAAGAAAAGCATAACACAATAATGGAAGCTTTTTTTTTCTTCTTTAAATAGAGTTCCCCTATTAAATTAATGTACGTCTACCTCTATATAAGGGCAGACTCATATAAGAGCAAGACGGGTAAATCTCGGCTTTTAAAAAAAAAATCAAAATTACAAAAGATATGTATTTTAATTAATTATGATATATTTATAATAAAAAAAAATAATATCTATAAGTATAATATTAATTTTAGTGTAACAATAAAATTAGATAACATATAAAATAGAAGTGGAGAATTTAAATCCCACCAATAATATGTTTTTTCTTTTTAAATTTATTTTTGCCATTGTCTTATCAAAACAAATTTACGTCTTCTCTCACTTTAAATTTTATGTTCTCTCTCTAACTTTTTCAATTGTATGAGTTATTAAGAACAAGGTAAGAATCGTATAGAGAAATGTTGCATAAAAAGGCATATAATACCAAACTATAAAGAGATAAGATTTAAAGATTAAAGTATTGATCAAATGAAAGTATCAAAAGCTATATATCAAAGTTACTACAAGAATATTATTTGAAGGGAAAAAGTGTAATTAGAAGGATAACTTAGTGGCTAAGATCAATATTACTAAAGCAACTCACAAAGTTAAAATTAATTAGCTTCGATTATATTCCTTTGTGCTTTTAATTTCTTTTTGGTTTCTTGTAATAAAGGATCGTACTTTTTGATTTATTGCATTGTATATGATACTTGGATGACACTTTTTTTTTGATCTATTTGGATGACACTTAATTCCACTTAAAACTACACATTCAAAGAAAACAAAAACTACACATTTAATTTTTTTATTAATAACTAATAAGTATTAATATTATATATCATTTTAGACTTGTTTTAGAAAAGTTACTAATCACACTATAATTTTTAAAATATGTAGTACAAAATAATACTTTTACTTTAATTTTTTCATAATACAATTAATCTAAACCTAATTTTTAGCACAATCATATGATCTCAATTGTACAATTAACTAATTTAATAATATTGATATGTATTTTTAATAATATTTAATTTATACTTTATATTTTTAAATTGTACATATTTAGTACCTAAAGTAAAATTTAATTAATACACTTTTATCAATTTAACCTAAGAGATCTCAATTGTATGTAATTTAATAATTAAATTTGAATTCAAAATTTATAATATGTTAGACAGTTTGATTATATTAATAAAATTTTAATAAAAATAAATAAATTTAGGATACCATATGTTTAAAATACAAAATATTAAATACATATTATTGAAAACACATAGTACATGTCTTATATTTACATAAAACATAAAGTACTAAATGTGTAGACACTTTATATATATATATCTATATTAAAAAATTATGAGAAATAATAATTTTTAAGATAATTGCAAAAATATATATATATAAATCAAATGTGACAAATTCTTAGTAGGTGGATAGTATTTTTTTTTTTTTGCAAGAACTTCCAGTTCATTAAAAGACAGAAAAAATGGGTACCACAAGTCCCTCCTCTTGGATAACACCAGCATTCAGGCTAGACTCTTTAGTGCTTCTAACTATCCCATCACCAATTACATTAATCCATCGACTAATAAAAAAACAAGTTACAAAGTGTCAAATTCATTAACCAACTTGAGAATTGAGAGGGAAATATTCCAAAGTAGTTAATACGATGGTTGTTTGAAACAACAGCCACTAAAGCCTGGAGTCTGAGAAAATAGTAATATTCCAAAGTCGCCAGTCATGATAGTGTTGTTTGACACATTATTATTTTGGGTCAAATTGTGTGGAACTGCTTTGGATCAACGCTTGAAACCCAATTTACTACCTCTGTTAAAAAAAAAAATAGATAGTGTTTTGTACATAAAAGTACCGATGTACTGTTGGAGATGTATAAGAAGTGTGTTACAATTTGTACTGACATTTTTTTTCTGAAAGACTGACATATTTTCTTTTTTATTTAGATATATTAATATTGATTTGTAAAGAAAAATACGTTTAAATATCATAAACTATTTTAAATTTAAATAGTTAGAAAACAGTCAAAGTGGTATCCGATGGTAAAGGAAATCAGGAAGCATGAGATAAAAAAAAAGTACAAGAATCTTTGCTTATTCCAATTTATTTTCAGTTCAGTATTTTTTTTTTTTTTTTGATATTTCAGTTCAGTACTTTTCATGGTTTTCAAACTTACATCGTTTTTTCTTAATTGATGTTGTTGTCGTTTTATGTGGTCCTTGTCACGAAGTCTTCCTTGTTTCAGCTCCCAACTCAAAGATTATTTGATAGATTAAACTCTCAACTTCCATATATAATTTGAGAATCAACAAAAATGATCAATGTCAAAAATTTATGGATAGCCCAGTCATAGGCGTTGGCGAGGCCATTATTAATATTTTATCTATATATTAATATTTTTATTTTTTCACAATTTTAGAACCTTAAGCGTTTGGTTGTTTGAGGCGCTCGTCTACCCTCAAGGTCGGGCTTGCCTGCTCGTGCTCGTACTTTTTGGGCTCATGTTTTGTCAAAAAGTACGACTTATATTTACAACACTAGGCGAGGGAAGAGAAAGTGCAAAGGTTGCAACTATTATTTGTGGAAGATAAATTAAAATAACTATATATAATTTTTTTTTAGAGTTAAAGTTAGGGGTGTTCATTAGACCACATCCAATATTTTTAGGTCTATTAAGATTCAATCCAATTATATATTAGATGTTAGATTTTACCATTCGATCCGATCCAAATAATTTCAGTCATCTAATCAATCCAACATCCATTGGATGTTAGATTGAATCGGTTCTATCCAGTGAATGTATTTTATATATTAGTTTAATTTGATTTTATTTAATATTTCTGACTTAGTATTTTTTGGATCGGATCGAATCCATCCAATATTTTAGGTCCAATATGTATTGGATTGGACTGGATCCATCCAATCCAAGAAAAATGAGTAAAATTTTAATGCTAATTTTCATATATACATATAGATATTACGTATAATAATATAAAATCTAATTACTCATTCAAACTAAATGAAAATACTATTAATTCCATTGGATGTTAGATGTATTGGTTTTTGGACACTCATCTACCATATGATCCGATCCAATTGTATATTTAAAAATAACATCCAATTCAATCTGATTATAACTAGATATCCAATGTTTGACGGTCGGTTGTTATTGGATTGGTCGATTCTCATTGGATTTGATCTATTTATGCAGACTCCTAATTACAGCTCTTAACTTTGTAAGTGGTTCCTCAATGTGGTACGAAATGCATTACTATAAATATATATAATAATTTATTTTATTTGATTGCTTCTTGTAATGTTTTATTGGAGTTTTTTAAATTTACATTTTAAAACATTTTTTTTTTTGTGTATTTTTACGAAATTCTACACAGAAATTCCTATAACAACTAACAGAGCACCATAAATCGCAACTAAAATCCGTATAGCAACCACATAGAAACTACCAGAGCAACCCAAACCGTAAATTAAAAAAAAACGTTAAAAAAAATATATTAAATAATTCTTTTTTTTATTTTATTTAGAATTTGTATATTGTTTTAAGTTATTGAAAAAAATAAAGGAATGTGTATACTCTTGGTTAACAATTTTGATCATCAACACTAATATTTGGGTTTTTTTTTTATTAAAAAAATAACTTTCAAGAATTAAAGACATATTTAATTGAGAAATTTACACTAAGTAACTCTTTTTACTAATATTAAACATTTATACTTGCTCTCTCTTTTTTTTTTATATTTTTACATTTTACATTTTTCTTTAATACTCTTATAAAGTTTAAAAATTACAATTATACGGTTCACTATTTTTTCTTCTTCCTTCTATTCACACAGCAGCAACCTTCTCCACCCTTCCATCTCGCATCCAGTCGATCTCGTCTCCAGCCATCTCGTCCCCAGCCCGTGAAACCACTACTCAACCTTCTGTCATGGTCTAGGGAGAAAGAGGCACACTCGAAGCTTATTTCCTTCTTGGTAAGTCATCTCTCTCTTTTTCAAACTTCTTTTTGCTGCTATTAAGTTGTTCTTTTCTTGTTCTTCTTCTTTCTTTTTTTTTTCTTTTCAAATTACATTAATAAAAATTTAAATTTGAAAGTTTAATAAGAATATTGTTTTAGTGTGATTGTTTATTATTGATTCTACTCTTTTGTCCTCAAATTTTGTAAATTTTTTCTTCTTCTTTAAGTTGAATTTTTTGTTAATATGTATATAAGGGCACACCTTCTATGTGTTTGACAAAATGCCTAATATAGTTATTCTTAATCACTAGCCTAATGAAAGAGAGCATATTTAATTGTGCTATTGTAATTTTTATTCTTCTTTAAGCTGGGATTTTCATGTTGTTCCTCTGATGTTATTTATGTTCATTTTGATGTTATGAATTAGTTAATTTATCAATAAATTTGATAGTGTTGTTTATGTGTTGTTTATAAGTTGTTTATACGTGTTGTTTTGCTACTGCAGCAGAAAGAAAAAACTTTCATTCCAAATGTTGAAGTACTTCCAAGTTGATTAGGATAGACTTTGTGACAATTTCTATTTCTTTGGTAGAATGAAGTAAGTTGACCACGTTGAGAGTTTACAAATGCTCTATAGTTGTGTGTGTGTGTGTGTGTGTCAAAACACCCATGACATGTGTTTGGTGAAATGCCCGAAAGAATTGAATTTTCACTAACATAAAGAAATAAAACATATTCTTTATATTTTTTCTTCTTCTTTAAGTTGAACTTTTCATATTGTTACTTGTTATTTTTGTTCATTTTAGTTTTATAAATTAGTCAATTTTTATTTATAGATGTTTGATAATTTTGTTGATATAGTGTTGTGTTAATGTTGTTTATAAGTTGTTTATATGTTATTTTTGTAAATGCTTTCAATGATTATGTTGATATAGTGTTGCGTTAGCGTTGTTTATAAGATGTTTATATGTTATTTTATAAATGCTTTCATTTTTTATTTTGTTTGTTTTGCTATTGCAGTTGAATGCAAGAAACTTGATTTTCAGTGATGATGTACTTCAATGTTGATCAGAATAGGCTTGTCGTCCATTTTTATTCCTTTAGTAGAATGAAGTGAGCTGCATACATTGAAAGTGTACAAGAAAAGATTCCAATCTTCCAAGAAAGTTCAAGCTATTGTGTATGAATTAGTGATTGAGAAGTGTGCTTAGTTTTGGTTGTGTGTTGAAGAGCACTATTTTTTTAAGAAACTTTGTTTTTGTATATTTTTTAAAACTTTTTTAATTAATTTTATATGTATTTTTTACTTGATATTGAACATTATAATTTTATTTAATTTGTTTATATAGTTTAGTACAAAAAAAATTATTATTATATTTTTAATTTATACATTAAGTATTTGTATAATTATATTTTTTTTTTTTTGAGAAAAAAGACGATAATTGTTAGTAGGTTTTTTTTAACTGTTGACAATATTTTGCTACGATTTAAAAGTATAAAAATAATTGTATATGTAATTTAAGTAACCTACAATTTTTAACTGCTATAATTTAACGTACAAACAACGTGAAATCAACATATATAAAAAGTAACAAAATTAAACAACGTGTTTAAAACTTGAAAACAATTGTAAAACAACAAACAATGTTATTACTAAATATAAATCATTTTTATTCATATTTACAATCTCTTTCTATCAATGCCCCCACTTGATTAAAAATACACATGATGTATATTCTATTATTTATTTTCTATGTCTGAATATGTAAGAGATAAAATAAATTTTTATTTTAACATGTAAAACTCTATTTGCTTTAATTGTTGAACAACCACTGTAATGTATAAAAAATCCATAACAAACTTTACAACAATATGAAAATAACTTGATTTTATTTTCAATGAGAAATAAGATGTCGCAAAAATAACACAAAAAAACTTCACAGAAGGTTTTCTTTTAGTTGTTTACTTGTTGATGTATGGTTTGATTTAGCTGTCAAAGTATCAATATTAACTAAAATAATATCTTTTGAAATTGATCATCTCCTTAAAGGAGATAAAAGTTGTTTAGTTGTTGTTTCCGTGTTGTTGTCAGGTTGTTGTACATCTGAGTGTACTGAGTGATTGCTATTTTCTTTCATTATCATATTATTGCACACTTTTATTTGGGTAGCTGCCAAAAAAAAATTGTGATTCTGTGTTGCTGAATGCGTACACACATAATGGATATTGCGTGAAATTAGTTTCCTTGGTTAATAGCTTTATGTAAAACATCAAACTTTTGTCATCCTTGAATTGGAGTGGTTAGCAACCTTCCTTCAGTTGGTATTTTAGTTGTTTTTGAGTTGTTTCACTACTGTTGCATTGTAGTTTCTCCATTATTATTGGTACTAGTTCAACAAAAGTACAATCTCTTGATACTAGTTCTCCACTTAATTCGTAATCAACATAATGCTTGTTGTTATCTTAATGACTATTGCTCTGTACCAAAATTTGCAGAGGTTTCATAACTGAAACTAATGTATCAATTTTTCAATTTTGTTAAGCAACCATTTTAATACATGAGAACAATGTATAAACAACTAATTTGTGACAGTTTTCAGTAAATAATCTTAAATATATCACTCCTCTCTCTCTCTTATTTTGTCAAAAGCCTATAAAATTAGACCCCTAAGGATCAACCTTAATGTTTCAGCAACACAAAAAAAAGGCCACCAGATTTCTTGCCGCTCTTGCTGAAAAGCAAAAACAAAGAAAAAAGAATAGAAGATAAATTGTTTTTATTTTTTTTTTAAAAAAAAACTAGTTGTTTCAGATCTGTAATTTTTCTTCTCTTGCTCAATATAAATAAAGGGGCTTGAACTAAAGAAGAAGATAATCGACTTATTGCACACATAAGGGCTCACTACCTAAGGTGTGCCAAGAATTTTAGGTTTTGTTAGATTAATTACCTACCTGATCTCAAACATGGAAACATCATCAATCTTGTACGATTTTTGCTTTACGATTGTACCCTTCTCATTAACGATTTTTTTTTTTCAGATCTGAAATTGTACCTTGGTTGAGAACAAAAATGGAGGAGATGGGGAAGTTCTGGTGCGGCTGGAAACGAAGGAGAAAGAGGATGAAGGGGACTGTTTTGCTCAGTCCGTATTTTTGAAAAAAAAAGTTTTGTCTTTCCTTTTTTGTTTATTTTTTCATACTAAGATAAAAATGTAAATTTTGGATCTAAAAAGCCTATTAAGGAAAAAATCCCTATTTAATTTATCACACCCTTACTTATAATTTTTCTTTTACACTCCTTATTCATTTCAACATCTAAATGAGTTTTTTAATTATTTTTTATCGTATATGTTATAGTTATTTTAGATTATTTATAAATTTTAAAAAATTTAAATTATTTATAATTAAAAAAATAAAATTTAAATAATTACTTACCACTCGTATAAAAAAATAATCACACTTACAATAAAATATTTAAATACTGGAATTATTAAATAGTCAATAGTGTATACCACAATAATCTTTTCAAAAAAAATTGTAAAAATTTCAAAAATCTTTTTATGTTATGAACAACATAATGAATAAATAGTAATTGGGAATAATTGTGCAATTTTCAAATGTCTTTGTAAGTTATGAACAACATAATGAATAAATAGTTATTGGGAATAATTGTGCAATTTTTGTTTTGTTTTGTATCTTTTTTTTTTTTTTCATTTTCTAATTTTACTACAAAACAAGTCGATAACATAAAGAAGACAAGAAGTAAAAGGAAAAGATAAATTGTCTTTATATTTGTCCAAGTCATACAACCATTCATTTAAGTGCATATTAAAAATAAGGCATAAGTATATAGGACAAAAGATATAACTATCAAATTGATTATAGAAAGTAAACAACAAAATAAATATTAGGCCTAGCTAGTGATGGTGCCTTAGTTCCCTTCCCACTTATTTTGGTCTATGTGCCCACCCATTTGAAAAAACATTACATAAAACAAATAAGAGTCATAAAATTCTTTTATTTTTAGTTGGTGGCACTAAAGTTGCTCAATTTTATTTTATTTTTAATTAAAAAAAAGAGTTGCTCATATCTTTAATTGTTATTATTTGGTCCATGTATATTTTTTTTTCATGGATTTGGTCAATATGTTTTTATTTATTATATAATGCATCAATATTCTAAGGTGGCCTTTAGTTACCAATTAAAAATAGTGTTAAGGAGAATAGAAATAAAAATAAAATAGAATAAAATTTTTATTATTTTGTTTGGTAAAGACTATAGAATTAATAATAGAATAAAAACTAAGGTGGCGTTTAGTTGAGAGAAATGAAAATATATGAATAAGAATGGAAATAAAAATAGAAATGGAATGGAAAAAAAATTTAAAATACATAACAAAATTGATAAAAAAATCATTAATTTTTTTTTTCTTATTACATTGGAATAATTTTTATTTCATTTTTAAAATAAAAAAGAGATTTTTACACTAGATACTAAATTTGGCCATTTTTTTACATTTTTATTCCAGTTAGCTTTTTTAAACTTTTTTATATTTTATGTTTTTCATTTTTATATTTAAAAAAGTTCTTTAATTACAAAATTACCTTTTTGATGATGTCATTCTTCTTCCTCCTCTATTTTCTTTCTCTGTTACATGTTATTTCTCTCTTTCTCTCACTTTTTTTTTTTTTTCATTTTTTGTTCATTATTATTTCTATGTTCATCATCCACGATTAGATTTTTAAAATCGTCAAACTTCTGTCCTAACCCACTCATTTCCAACTTTATTTTTCAGTCATGAATCCCTCTCTTCCATAACCTCCCTCTTCTTTTTTTTTTCTTCATTTCTCAATTATTTTTATTTTGTTGTGTATAAATGGAACTACTAGGTCAGGTTTGATGTCCTCTGCTCCTAAAAAAATCTCTAAGAAACTTAAGAAAACTCCTTTAAAGTCCACTAATCTGAAGGTTGAAGGTGAACCTAAAATGGGTATGAAATGTATTGCATATAAAAGAATGTCTAATATCTCTGATGTTCCAGAGGCTTCTGGTTATATTAAAATACCACTTCCATCTAAGGTTGAAGCTTGTAAAGCAAAGACAATGAAGTCTTCGAAATCTGTTAAGGGTATAAGGCTTCGATGGTTTTTTTTTAATTTTTTTTTAGTTTTTTTCTTGTTGTTTCTTTTTTACGTTTTTAGTAGTGTGTTTTAAATTTTTTTTTCTTCCTAATGTTTTAGGTTGTATCTGATTCTGATTTCGAGGATGAAGTTCTTGATTTGGATTTGAAAAAAGATACTAGTTACCAATAGGTTTTTTTAACTGTTAACAACTATTTAGCAACAATATAAAAATATAAAAACAATTGTATACATAATTTAAGGAATCTACAAATTTTAACCATTGAAATTCAATGTTCAAATAACGTGAAAGTAACATATTTAAAAAAGTAATGAAATTAAACAGCGTGTTTACAACTTTAAAACAATTGTAAAATGCTATTAGTAAATATAAGTATTTTTTCTTTATATTTACCATCTCTTTCTATTAATGTCCCCACTTGATGTAAAATCAACATAATGCGTGTTCTTTTATTATTTTTCATGTCTGAATGTAAGAGATAAGATAAATTGTTTTAACATGTAAAAATCTATTCTTTTAATTGTTGAACAATCATTGTAGTGTATATATAAATAATTTATAACAAACTTTACAGCAACATGAAAACAACTTGATTTTATTTTCAAGTTGAAATAGGATGTTGTAAAAATACCATAAAAGAAGCTTCACAATAACATAAAAACAACTAAATTATTATTTTGTAGATATTGTGTAGTTTTCAACTAAAACAATATCAAACGATAAATAAATAATTATAGATTTTTCAATATTCAACACCTTTGGGGGTTTGCTTTTGGTTGCTTTCTTGTTGTTATATGGTTGATTCTACTATCAAAGTGTCAGTATCAACCAAAATAACATATTTTGAAACTGATCCCCTCCTTGGAGCAGATAAAAGTTGTTTACTTGTTGTTGTTGTGTTGTTGTGAGGTTGCTTCACATCTGATTGTACTGAGTGATTGTCACTTTCTGTCATTATCACATTGTTGCTCACTATTATTTGGGTAGCTGCCAAAAAAGATTGTGTTTCTGTGTTGCTGAATGTGTTCACACATAATAGATATCGTTTGAAATCAATTTTCTTAGTTAATAGCTTTATGTAAAACAATAGACTTTTGTCATCCTTAATTTGGAGTGGTTGGCAGCCTTCATTTAGTTGATATTTCAGTTGTTTTTGAATTATTTCACGATTGCATTGTAGTTTCTTCATCATTATTCGCACTAGTTTAGTAAAGGTGCAATCTTTTGATATTATTTATCCAATTGATTCGTAAGCAACATAGTACTTGTTGTTATCCCAATGACCTCTGTACCAAATTTTGCAATGGTTTCATACTTAAAACTAGTGTATCAATTTTTCAATATTATTAAGCAATTATTTTAATACATGAGAACAATGTATAAGCAACTATTCATGACAATAATCAGGAAATGACCTTACATGCATCACTATTTTTTTAAATATGAATTATTTGCACCAATTTATTCAGATCAACCAATTTTCAGTATGAATTTACTTTGATCTACTTCAAAAACATTAAATAACAACCTAGTTATGAAGGAAAACAGTTGTATTTTTTTTTTTAGTAATATAGTATAAACAACTCATAACAAACTTTACTACAATTTCAAAATAACTTGGTTTAACATAGTATTTTCAAGTTAAGGATAAGATGTTTCAAAACAATGCAAATAAAACTTAATAACAACATGAAAATAACTTTTTTATTCTTTTTTTATATTTTGAAATTTATATTTATACCTTCAACTTTTTAATTTTTATTTTTAATGTTGAAAATTATGGAAAGATTAATCTTACTGAATAAATATAATTCAATTATTTTTAGATGGGATGGGTAAAGATGTTATGATACAATATTTTTTTTTTCTTTTTCTCTTGTGGTCAACACAATTATTTTTTTATTTCATTATTTATTATTCTTAATAATAAAGTAACATCAGTTTCTCATTATTTTTGTGTTATTATTGTATTTTTTGTACATCTTTTATTTTACGATCATGGACAACCAAAAAAAAACATAACAACAACGTTAAAACAACATAGTTTTATTTTAAAATTTTAAAACGCACTCACTGTTCTCATTATACTGCCCAGAAACTTCAATTCACTGTTTTCATTCCAGATTTTTAAAAAATACCAGAAAGTACTAAAATATATGAACTAAAACCACCAATATATGCGAATCAACTAAACAACAATTGATTAAAAAAATAATTAAAGCAAACATACTAATCAACATCAGATTTGTTTTTACTAAGGAAAACCCAAAAAATTTGGCAATTAATTAAGCGTTTATGGAGATTTGCCTCAATAGTGACCTTCTTGTCGACTTTTCATGGAGATCTCTATTGTTGGTCGTGTTGCCATGGCTGATCGGAAAAAGCTTCTTGCCGGAGTTCATGGTGATCGGTAAAAGCTTTCTTGTCGGCATTCATGGTGATCGGCAAAAATTTCTACATTGTTGGTGGTGTTGTTTGGAGAAGCTACATCGATTATGGAGTAGATCTTGGATTGTTTGGGTGAGCTCGTGATGATTTTAGATCTGAAATATTTGAAAAAGTTATTTTAGGAAGGTCATTCTAGAGACCGTATTTTTGAAAAAAAACTTTGAGTTTTCCTTTTTTGTTTATTTTTTTATGTGAGAGTAAAAAAGTAAAGTTTTACCAAAATAAAGCTATATGAAAAAAAATCCCAATAAAAAAGGCATTCCACCAAAATGGTGGAAAAAATATTCTATTGGAACGTCATTAATATTTTAAAATGCAACCAAACAAAAGAATAGAATGAAAATTGTTACCATACTTATTTTTCCTTCATCTACTATTTCTTTGTTCATGTTTGGTTTTAAATTCCTTTATGTTTTAGAATGAATTGGATTTGTATGAGTTAAAATTCTGTTTAAAATTACAATTTAAATAAACTGAATTCTTATTATGGCTTAATGCACATTTGAATGTTCTTCTTCATCTATTATTTTCTTATTCTATTTTAATTTTGGTGTGATAATTAATTAACCATGTTAATGAATTGAAATTCTCAAAAGTAAAATTCATTTATGCTTTGATTACAAAAATACCTAAGTTGTTTGTGTAGCTTTGGAGTTATTAAGATTAATGCCTTCTTTGCGATGAATTTACCATATAAATTATGAAATTTTTCATTTAGGTTGAGTTTATATTTCATAACTCAAATATAAGCATCTTTTGTTAACTAGCTATTTAAATCAAGAAAATAATTTTAAGAATCAATAAAAATAATAGTTGACGATAACTGAATACTCTATTTGTTTTTATTGATTGTATTTTTAATTAACTGACGCAGAGTCGTAATAAATGATAAATAAAATCAAAACACGACCAATAAATGTAAATATATATTGACACCAAAATTTAAAGAGGTACAGTGTTTATGCTCTTCAACTGATAAAATTTGGATCCCTTCTTAAGTCAGGTGTGACCCCTTATATAGGGGAAGGGTTGGTGCATGTCACTTCGAGAGACACAACCTTAGTGCTAAAATATCTCAATCGTTAATTTTCGGGAGTGGTTGCAGTTCAATTCTTGCGATAATGTAAAGCCCGCTTAGTTAATTTGGAAATTATCAGTTGTTTATGTTAATTATGAAATTATTTATAGCTATTTAAATAATTTATTATGGATATTTATGGAATTCAGATATGCATGAGTATGTTATCAGTAGTTTTTATATTTCGCATTTCCGGTGTCCGGTATTTTGGGACTCGGCGTTTGGCTCAGTAGAAATCACAACTTAGTATGTTAGTATTTTGGGGACGGGTTTTAGACATTGAGAATGTCGGGAATGGCCGGGAATTTAGAATTTCCCAAAAATACCCCTTAAGTATGATTTATGTGGTTTTAGTATGGAGGGGCAAAATGGTCTTTTTGCCCCAATGATATTTTGTATTATGTGAGTTTTTATTTGGAAATTAAATGTTTATTTTAATTAAATGTTGGCTGAAATGAATTGAGATTAAGTGACTTTATTCTCCATTTGACTTTTCAAAACAAACACTTAGAAAAATTTAGAAATTTCACTCAAACTCTCTCTCTTTTCCTCTCCACTTTCGGCTGGGTATTTGGGGGTGCAAAGCTGGGTTTTTCTTCAATTTTCAAAGCTTGATTCAACCTTAATTTGTGAGCTCTTGATTGTGGTAGGTGATTCTAACTCTTTCTCTTTAAATTTCTTGAAAAAAATGATGAAAAGTGATGATGCATGCATGTTGTTTTGGATGGTGTTGCTGCTGCTTTCTGTGGTTATTTTATGTGGTTCAAAGCATGCTAAATTGATAGGAATTAAGCTATGTTGAAAGCATATAGGTTAGATTGTTAAGCTTTGAGTTTTCTTTGCAAAAAAGTATGATTTTTGAAAGAAAATGTTGTGATTATGTTCTGTGATGTTGCTGGATGTTCTTGTTAGTTTGCAGAGGTGATGTTATGCTTAGTTATGTAGAATTAAGTTGGTTTGCATGCTTGTTTAGGTGGTTTGCTCAAGCTTGAGTTTGGAACTCAAAGCTTGAGCTCCAATGGCAAATTTTGTATCTGTGGTTTCTGGGTAGGTTTGATGCCTTGGATTTGTTCTTTAGGGTGTTTAGAACAGGTCTGGAAAGTTTGGGACCAATTGGGGTTGAATTGGTCGAGTTATGGGATTTTTAGTTGGCTGCCTGCGAGGAACCGGAATTCCGGTTGTGCATCCGGAATTCCGGATGGGGGTCCTGAATTTCCCAGAACCGGAATTCCGGTTGGGCAACCGGTCTTCCGGATGGGGGATTTTTCAGAACCCTAGTTTTCCTCGTTTTTGGGTT
The DNA here is from genome assembly GCF_029168945.1 of Cannabis sativa. Lineage (NCBI taxonomy): Eukaryota > Viridiplantae > Streptophyta > Magnoliopsida > Rosales > Cannabaceae > Cannabis > Cannabis sativa. The sequence continues at coordinate 42,107,657 of NC_083601.1, forward strand.
TTTAGGGGTATTGCCATGCTTTTTATCGATAGGGAAACTTTTAGTTTCGAGTTTTAGTCCCCGGGAAGTGATTTAGCGTGTCACTTATAGCGTTGTGATTTTTATGGTTTAGGAGCCAGTAATCCGCCGCTCAGCTTCAGTTCCAGTCAGGTTGACCGGCACACCTGAAATCGGACTCCAGGTAAGATTAGTATAACAGTATGCATATGTAGATTACATGTTTAGCGTGCATGTAGGAAGCCTGCTAGATTACATTAGTTATGTATTTAGGCTTCGAACCATCCAACCTGTCACGTCGGTACAGGTGGAGTATGACCACGGCCGGAGTATGACCAGGTTTGACCGATCAGGCTGACACTTGGTTGGTGGTTCCGGGCTATTGACCTATCCCGTCGGTACAGGCTGGAGTATGACCAGCAGCCGGAGTATGACCGGTTCGACCGATCAGGAGGATACTTGTCAATAGTACCGTCCCCTGAACGTTCAAAACTCAGTACCATGTTGGACATGGCAGTAGTGCTCAGTACCATGTTGGACATGGCAGTAGCGGGACTCAGTATCGTGTTGGACACGGCAGTCAGTTTTATGTATGATATTATTATGCTTTTCTTACTGAGTCTGTCGACTCACAGTTTACGTTCATGTGTAGGTAAAGGCAAGGCAGTTGCTGATGGACCGTGAGCGAGCTTATGAGATTGTACATGTCGGGGCGGTTAGGCCTGGAGCGTACGATCCTCGGGACGCGAGGTCTGAGATTTTGTAATCGTCGTTAGACGACTTTCATTTTGATGTAAAAGTTAAACAGATAAAACGTTTGTAAATATTTTTATAAATCGGGATCCCGAGACTTTTTGTAAAATGGTTTATAAGTTTAATGAAAAAGCAAAATTTTAATTAATCACGTTTTTCCATAAACCTCGTTGATTAGCAACGAGCTGCACAGTACGTTTAAAAATCACGTAATACGCCTAAGATAGTTAGGGTGTTACAATTTGGTATCAGAGCCGCCAGGTTGTCTTCCGAAGATCGTCACGACATGTACAATCATCATCAGCAGTTAGCTCGGTTCACGGTTCAGTAAGCCTTTATTGCTTTAGTAGTTTATTTTATTCAGTTATAAAAAAAAAAAGAAAAGCCTGTTAGGAAGCATGTTAGTAGCCTGATAGTAGAATAGGCGCATGTTTCATTTCTAATTTCCAAATTAAGCGGCATTAGTAAGCTCGCCTTGAATACGACCTGATATGCCAACTCTTGGTTTCGCAGGCGGTTCTAACTAGATGGACGCCAGGCGGACTACCAGGAGTCAGGGCAACTCCGTGGGGTCGAATCAGGGTCAGGGAGCTCAGTTTCCCCCACCTGCTAGGGGCCGAGGCAGAGGTCCCCGAGGCAGGGCTCGTGGCCGGGGTGATGAGAACCCGCCACAGGCTGCCCAGGCTCCCCTGCCGATCGAGGAGCCCCGAACTGGGAGTTACGGTTTGCGGAGATGCAAGCCCGGATCGAAGAACAAGACCTCGAGATTCAGAGGTTGAGACAGCAGGGTGCTCCTGCAGTTCCAGTGCCTATTGTACCAGTGGCACCTGCCCCTGCTGCCCAGGCCGAGATAGTGGTGGCGGCCCATAGATTGGAACCATTGTATGAGCGGTTCCGGAAGCAAGCACCTCCGGTATTCCTGGGAGGTCCAGATGTATCGAAAGCCGAGCAGTGGCTGACGGTGATCACCAGAATCTTGAACTTCATGGGTGTCACCGGTAACGACAGAGTGGTGTGCGCCACATTTCAGTTCCAGGAGGACGCCCTGGTATGGTGGGACATGGTGTCTCAGATTCACGATGTCACCACCATGACCTGGGAAAGGTTTCAGGAACTCTTCAACGCGAAATACTATAATGAGGCGGTCAGAAGCGCCAAGAGGAAAGAGTTCGTTCACCTGACCCAGCGGGAGAACATGAGTGTCACTGAGTATACCACTCAGTTTGACCGGTTGGCGAGGTTAGCCTCGGGAATTGTGCCGACCGATTTCAGCAGGAAGGAGAAGTATCTGGACGGGTTGAATCCCAAGATCAGGCATGACCTGATGATTACCACAGACGACGGCACCACCTATGCTCGGATGGTGGAGAAGGCCTTGCGGGCCGAGGGCGCAGTGGGGTGCATGTCAGATTCAGTCAGTACTCCGGTTGGTGGCGGGGCTCCTACCCCTCCTGCATCAGGCTTTAGCAGGGGGAGTAGTGGTTCGGCCATTGATCAGAGGAAGAGGGCACCCACTGCTTCCGGCGGCTCGAGTCAGAACAAGAGGTTCCGGGGGAACCAGAACAGAGGGAGTCGTCCTGGTGGTACTGAGACCCGATTCTCCTATCCCGAGTGCCCCAGCTGCAAGAGGCATCATCGGGGTGAGTGCAAGGGGCAAGGATGCTTTCATTGTGGCATGCCCGGACACTTCAAGAGGGAATGTCCCCAGCTCCGGCCAGAGGCACCGAGAGCTCCAGCGATACCCACTCCAGCCAGGGTGTTCGCTATCACGCAGGCTGATGCAGATGCCAGCCCATCAGTTGTTACAGGTCAGCTTTTTATTAACAACTCGCTTTATTCAGTGCTGTTTGATTCTGGGGCTACACATTCTTATGTGGCGGCCAGAGTCTTTAGTAAGTTGGGTAGACCCTTTGATAGATATGAATCAGGGTTTGGAACCCTGTTACCTGGCGGAGAATTGGTTATCTCCAATAGGTGGATTAGGTCTATGCCGATCAGGATAGATGGTAGAGAGTTAAGCGCTGATCTGATAGAGATGAGCTTAGTCGAATTCGATATTATTTTAGGAATGGATTTCCTATCTAAATATTCGGCGAGCATTGACTGTAAGAGGAAGATGGTGGTCTTCCAACCGGAAAGTGAAGAACCGTTCGTGTTTGTGGGTTCGGTTCAGGGATCTCGGATCCCGGTGATCTCGGCTATGTCAGCGAGAGAATTATTGCACGGTGGGTGCTTAGGGTTTCTAGCCGTGGTGGTGGACACCACTCGGCCAGACACCATTCGGCCAGAGGACATCAGAGTGGTTCGGGAATTTTTGGACGTTTTTCCCGAAGAACTTCCAGGGTTACCACCTCAGCGGGAGATTGACTTCGTGATTGACTTGGCACCAGGGGTGGATCCGGTTTCCAAAGCCCCGTATAGGATGGCTCCAGCTGAACTTAAGGAATTAAAGATTCAGCTTCAAGGGTTGCTTGACATAGGGTTCATTCGGCCTAGTGTGTCACCCTGGGGAGCCCCGGTTTTGTTCGTCAAGAAGAAAGATGGCTCTATGAGGATGTGCATCGACTACAGAGAGTTGAACAAGTTGACGGTGAAGAATAAATATCCACTACCTAGGATCGATGACTTGTTCGATCAGCTTCAGGGGAAGACGGTCTTTTCTAAGATTGATCTCCGTTCGGGTTATCATCAGTTGAGGATCCGAGAGGAGGACATTCCGAAGACGGCTTTCCGCACTAGGTATGGACACTACGAGTTTCTGGTTATGTCATTCGGACTAACCAATGCTCCTGCAGCATTCATGGACCTGATGAATAGAGTATTCAAGGATTTCCTCGATATCTGTGTGATTGTGTTTATCGACGACATCCTCGTATACTCTCAATCAGAAGAGGAGCATGAGTTGCATCTTCAATTGGTACTGCAACGACTTCGAGAACATAGACTCTACGCCAAGTTCAAGAAATGTGAGTTCTGGTTGTCTCAGGTGTCCTTCCTAGGGCACATTGTGAGTAAAGATGGGATCAAGGTGGATCCCGGGAAGATTGAATCCGTCAGGGATTGGCCGAGACCGAAGACAGTGACAGAGATCAGAAGCTTCTTGGGATTAGCTGGGTACTACCGTAGGTTCGTGGAGGGGTTCTCCAAAATTTCAATGCCCCTAACCGAGCTTACAAAGAAGAATCAGCGATTTATCTGGTCAGATAAATGTGAAGCTAGCTTCCGGGAGGCGAAGCAGAGATTGATTATCGCTCCAAAGGTACTAGCCTTTGCCTTCGGACGAGGAGAAGTTCGTAGTTCTTCGTGACGCATCCAAACGGGGTTTGGGGTGCGTATTGATGCAAGCCGATCGGGTTATCGCTTATGCCTCCCGTCAGTTAAAGGATTATGAACAGCGATACCCGACTCATGATTTAGAATTGGCCGCAGTGGTTTTTGCACTGAAGATTTGGCGGCATTACCTGTACGGGGAGAAGTGCGAGATCTATACCGACCATAAAAGTCTCAAGTATTTCTTTACTCAGAAAGATTTGAACATGAGACAAAGGCGTTGGTTGGAATTAGTGAAGGATTATGATTGTGAGATCCTTTACCATCCCGGGAAAGCCAATGTAGTGGCCGATGCCCTGAGCAGAAAGGGTCCCGGGCAAGTAGCTAGCATGGTTCAGATCTCACCTCAGCTAGCAGAGGACATGGTTAGATCCAGCATTGAGTTTGTGGTAGGTCAGCTTCACAACTTGACGCTGCAATCTGACCTGTTAGAAAAAATAAAGGTTGCTCAGACGACAGATCCGGAGTTAGTGAAGATCCGAGATGAGGTATTGGCTGGTCAAGCCAAAGACTTTTCAGTGTCAGATAGTGGGATGCTTTTGTATAAAGCCAGGGTTTGTGTTCCGAACAGTGTGGAATTGAGAAACGAGATCTTTGAGGAGGCTCATTCTACCCCGTATTCTCTGCATCCCGGCACCACCAAGATGTACCAAGATTTGAAACCGTATTTCTGGTGGAGCGGTATGAAGAAGAATTTGGTAGAATTCGTATCGAGATGCCTCACGTGTCAGCAGATCAAGGCTGAACATCAGAGACCAGCAGGGTTGTTGCAGCCTCTAACTCTACCAGAATGGAAATGGGAGGATATTACTATGGATTTTGTGGTCGGGTTACCTAGGACCACGGGTATGTATGATTCCATCTGGGTAGTGGTGGACCGGTTTACGAAATCTGCTCATTTTCTGCCGGTTAGAACGACATTTTCTGTGGATCAGTTGGCAGAGTTATATGTCAGGGAGATAGTGAGACTTCACGGGGTACCGAAGTCTATAGTTTCGGACAGGGATCCGAAATTCACCTCCAAATTTTGGCAAAGTTTGCAACGGGCAATGGGTACGAAGCTAAAATTCAGTACAGCATTTCATCCTCAGACAGATGGTCAGTCCGAAAGGACAATTCAGATATTGGAGGATATGCTGAGAGCCTGTGTTATGGACTTTGAGGGTTCATGGAGTAAATATCTACCGTTGATAGAGTTCTCTTACAACAACAGTTATCAGAGTACGATAGGGATGGCTCCCTATGAACTGTTGTACGGTAGGAAGTGCAGATCCCATATCCACTGGGATGAGACAAGGGAGAGGAAGTATTTAGGTCCAGAGTCAGTTCAGCGGACCAATGAGGCAATAGAGAAAATAAAAGCTAGAATGCTTGCCTCACAGAGCAGACAGAAGAGTTACGCAGATCCGAAACGTAGAGATGTTGAGTTCCGAGTAGGGGACCATGTGTTTTTGCGAGTATCTCCGATGAAGGGGATTAAACGTTTCGGGAAAAGAGGCAAGTTATGCCCTAGATTTACAGGACCTTTCGAGATTCTCGAGAAGATAGGTCAAGTGGCATATCGGTTAGCATTGCCTCGGCACTTATCGGTGCACAACGTATTCCATGTCTCAATGTTGAGAAAATACGTTTCAGACCCCTCTCATATACTCAGTTATGAGAGTCTTCGGCTCGGCCGGACATGTCATATGAGGAACAGCCAGGTGCGGATCCTGGATAGAAAGGATAAAGTCCTTCGGAATAAGACCATAGCGTTGGTCAAGGTTCTCTGGAGAAACAGTAAGGTGGAAGAAGCCACCTGGGAGCTAGAGTCAGATATGAGAGCTCAATATCCAGAGTTATTCAGGTTAGATTTCGGGGACGAAATCCTTTTAAGGGGGGGATAGTTGTAAAGCCCGCTTAGTTAATTTGGAAATTATCAGTTGTTTATGTTAATTATGAAATTATTTATAGCTATTTAAATAATTTATTATGGATATTTATGGAATTCAGATATGCATGAGTATGTTATCAGTAGTTTTTATATTTCGCATTTCCGGTGTCCGGTATTTTGGGACTCGGCGTTTGGCTCAGTAGAAATCACAACTTAGTATGTTAGTATTTTGGGGACGGGTTTTAGACATTGGGAATGTCGGGAATGGCCGGGAATTTAGAATTTCCCAAAAATACCCCTTAAGTATGATTTATGTGGTTTTAGTATGGAGGGGCAAAATGGTCTTTTTGCCCCAATGATATTTTGTATTATGTGAGTTTTTATTTGGAAATTAAATGTTTATTTTAATTAAATGTTGGCTGAAATGAATTGAGATTAAGTGACTTTATTCTCCATTTGACTTTTCAAAACAAACACTTAGAAAAATTTAGAAATTTCACTCAAACTCTCTCTCTTTTCCTCTCCATTTTCGGCTGGGTATTTGGGGGTGCAAAGCTGGGTTTTTCTTCAATTTTCAAAGCTTGATTCAACCTTAATTTGTGAGCTCTTGATTGTGGTAGGTGATTCTAACTCTTTCTCTTTAAATTTCTTGAAAAAAATGATGAAAAGTGATGATGCATGCATGTTGTTTTGGATGTTGTTCTTTCTTTGCTTTACGTGGTTATTTTATGTGGTTCAAAGCATGCTAAATTGATAGGAATTAAGCTATGTTGAAAGCATATAGGTTAGATTGTTAAGCTTTGAGTTTTCTTTGCAAAAAAGTATGATTTTTGAAAGAAAATGTTGTGATTATGTTCTGTGATGTTGCTGGATGTTCTTGTTAGTTTGCAGAGGTGATGTTATGCTTAGTTATGTAGAATTAAGTTGGTTTGCATGCTTGTTTAGGTGGTTTGCTCAAGCTTGAGTTTGGAACTCAAAGCTTGAGCTCCAATGGCAAATTTTGTATCTGTGGTTTCTGGGTAGGTTTGATGCCTTGGATTTGTTCTTTAGGGTGTTTAGAGCAGTGCGGAAAGTTTGGGACCAATTGGGGTTGAATTGGTCGAGTTATGGGATTTTTAGTTGGTACTGCGAGGAACCGATTCGGTTGTGCATCCGGAATTCGGATGGGGGTCCCGAATTTCCCGAGGCAAGATTCGATTGGGCAACCGGTCCTTCGGGATGGGGGATTTTTCAGAACCCTAGTTTTCCTCGTTTTTGGGTTTTTAGGGGTATTGCCATGCTTTTTATCGATAGGGAAACTTTTAGTTTCGAGTTTTAGTCCCCGGGAAGTGATTTAGCGTGTCACTTATAGCGTTGTGATTTTTATGGTTTAGGAGCCGATGTCCGCGCTCGGCTTCGGTTCCGGTCGAGTTGGCCAAGCACACCTGAAATCGGAATCCAGGTAAGATTAGTATAACAGTATGCATATGGAGATTACATGTTTAGCGTGCATGTAGGAAGCCTGCTAGATTACATTAGTTATGTATTTAGGCTTCGAACCATCCAACCCTGTCACGTCGGTACGAATTTGGAGTATGACCGAGCCGGAGTATGACCGGTTCGACCGATCAGCCGACACTTGGTTGGTGGTTCGGGGCTATTGACCTATCCGTCGGTACAGGTGGAGTATGACCAAGGCGGAGTATGACCGGTTCGACCGATCGGGAGGATACTTGTCAATAGTACCGTCCCCCGAACGTTCAAAACTCGCACCATGTTGGACATGGCGGTAGTGCTCGGTACCATGTTGGACATGGCGTGGCGGGACTCGCATCGTGTTGGACACGGCGGTCGGTTTTATGTATGATATTATTATGCTTTTCTTGCGAGTCCGTCGACTCACGGTTTACGTTCATGTGTAGGTAAAGGCAAGGCGATTCTTGATGGACCGTGAGCGAGCTTATGAGATTGTACATGTCGGGGCGGTTAGGCACTGGAGCGTACGATCCTCGGGACGACGGTGAGATTTTTGTAACTGTCGTTAGACAACTTTCATCTTGATGTAAAAGTTAAACAGTTAAAACGTTTGTAAATATTTTTATAAATCGGGATCCCGAGACTTTTTGTAAAATGGTTTATAAGTTTAATGAAAAAGCAAAATTTTAATTAATCACGTTTTTCCATAAACCTCGTTGATTAGCAACGAGCTGCACAGTACGTTTAAAAATCACGTAATACGCCTAAGATAGTTAGGGTGTTACAGATAATATCCCCTATTTTTGTGGGTTTGTAACCACCTTTGAGCTTCATGCAAGGTTGGACGATATTGAGATAGTATTGGATGTGTTGAACTGATTCCACTAATTTCTCAAATCTATTTTCTCTTTTGTTTTATTCAACAAATTTGTTATATTATTTCCTAGTCTAACGTAGGATTAAATTAGTTTCATTTTCTTATGTATATTTAACTTTTAAATATATTAATTGTAATCAATATATATATGCACAGATCATGAATAATAAAAACACAAGTTTTTAATGTATATCATGGTATCAGTAGAATAATTTCTCTTATTCCTTCATCATGTTTGATAATAATCAAACCTCCACTACTCCACTATTATCCTCTCACATCAAACAAGACTCTTATGCTATTCATCATTTTGATGGTCGTGCAACAGTCCTTGTTACACCTCTTTTAACAGGAGATAATTATGGATCATGGAGGCGCAGTTAGAATGGCACTTCGTGCAAAAAGCAAACTAGATTTTGTTGATGGATCCTTACCCATTCTCGAAGAACAAAACGACATTTCTAATTAGGAACGTTGTAATGACCTCGTTGGTAGTTGGATTCTTAATTCAGTCTCTCCTGAAATTCGTCCAAGTATCTCGTATGCTAAAACTGCAGCACAAATTTGTATGCTCCTAAAATATATCAATTGAAGCAGTCAATTACTGTCCTCAAGCAAGAAGGTATCTCTATTTCATTATATTTTACTCAACTCAAATCCTTATGGGATGAACTCAATTCCATTCTCTCTATTCCTTCATGTATTTGTGGTCATGCTGAAAGCTATATTAATCAACAAAATCAAGATCGTTCCATGGAGTTTCTTCAAGGACTTCATGACTGTTTTTCTGCTATTCGTAGTCAAATTCTCTTGATGGATCCATTTCCTTCAATTCAGCGTATCTATAATTTAGTACGCCAAGAAGAAAAATAAAAGAGAAAATAGATTTGAGAAATTAGTAGAATTAGTTCAACAGGATGAATCGGGCTACATGGGGTACCTCCCTAGGGTGCAGTTTGGCTGATCGACCTTATGGTGGGTGGCCCTTACGCTAGGGTTGTACCCCCGGGATGTCCCCTTCTTGCTTCTCATGTTGTCTCCAGAGTTTGGAACTATGTAGTCTTGTTACTTAGAGTAAGTATTGCACTATCTATGTTCATACATAGATATGGTATGATACCAGGACAATAATAATGTAGGGGTGAAAAGTTAGTCAGCCACCACCTTAGGGTAGATTACCTACCCTTGGGGGTGGTGGGGGGATTGATCACTTGACATATTCTTAAGGAATAATTACTCTATCTCATCTCCATATATAGAACATATCCTTGGAGGTAGTTATTCTATCTTAACCCCATACATAAAACACATCCTTAGAGTAGTTACTCTATCTCATTCCCATACATAGAACAAACCGCGAGTCTATCACCCATTCATTTGGAATTATATCTTTTGTCAAGTGACTTTACGTATCATCTATTAACTTAGTTTCGAAAAGTCTCGTAACACATGTCATCATATTTGTCATGTCACTTTTTTTTATCAGTAAGATTATAAATTTTTAGTTAAAATTCAGTATTTTTATAAAAATTCCTCTTCCTCTCGAATTCGTCCCGTGTCTGAAAAAGGACTAAATAGCTACAAGTACACGGGTGGCTTTTCATTCTTGGACGGGCTGTGTGTTGTAGCACATAAAATTTGAGTGCAACAATAATACAAAAGTGTCGTTAATTTTGTCTTATATGAATTTCCCATGCTCGATAACTGCAATTAACTTGCTTATTTCCCCAACCCAAAAAAATAAAAAATCTATAACAATAAACAAATACAACTTGCTTATATGAATTATTGACCGTCTAGTCTTTTGGTTGGTTTTGTATTTTTCTTTTTTACTGCATCGGTGGTAAAACGTGCCCCCTTCACCAACTTTCTATTCTATTGAGATTAAAAAATAAAAATAAAAATATTATAATGATTTTTAATTATTAAAAATCAAAGTACATCAGATCAAACTAATTTAGAATACATTAAACTTTAGTTAAAAAAAACAAAATCTATTCCCTATTTATATTATTCTATTGATAATTAAAAACTAATAAAGATTAAACATAGTTGATTTTGCTCATATATGACAGTCACCTTGTTGGTGAAGGGTCCCACTAGATTATGGTTTGCCATGACTAATGCTTCCTAAATATATGTGATGTGATGTGACCTAATGAAGAAGCCTCCAAGATTTTATTTTTCTATTGGAATTATTGGATTGGTCACTTTGAGGAACACTTTCTTTTCTTTTCCCTCTGTCATTAGACCAAGTATTGCATATATATAACATATATGATTAGGGGTGTTCACAAAGTATCCGATCCAATCCAATCCGCACGATCCAATCCAATCCAATCCGCAAAATGCGGATATCCGCACTTGTGCGGATTGGATTGGATTGAAAAATCTAAAATCCGCACTTATGCGGATTGGATGTTGTTTGACCTCAAAAAGTAACCGATCCAATCCAATCCGCAATTAATTATATATATTTTTAAAAAATTATAATATATAATATATATTAATTAGAAAAAGATACAAACTTCAAATTTTTTAATCTTTTTTAGTAATATATTGAGTTGGTGTATTTTATTTATTTTGTAATAATAAACACAAGAAAAATAATTCTTATTCACATAGACACATACACATAAAGTTTAAATATATATACATACTAACTTATTTATTTTAGTAATAGATACATATATATTTTAGTGTAAATCTAAAGATAAGTATACATATATTGATATATATATATATGTATATTGGTTTAATTTGTATATAAATAGAGATGGAAATAGATTATTATTGGAGATTAAGAAACAATAGTTTTTTTTATTATTTTTTCTATGAAATATTAAATAATTTATTATTAAAAAAAATAACCGATCCAAAATAACCGATCCAATCCGCACTATTGCGGATTGGATTGGATTGGATTTAAACTCTTATGCGGATCGGATTGGATCCAAAATATGAAATCCGCACTTAGTGCGGATTGGATGTTGTTTGACCAAAAAAGTGCGGATTGGATCGGATGAACACCCCTATATATGATATGATGCACTGTGATAATTGTACTAAGTTTCTTGAAAAAATTAGTACATATTTTTGACAATTGTTGGACCTAGCAAAGGATAGGGGACAATTGCCCACCAATTATTTATTTAGCTGGTATTTAGTTTAGCAGGATATAATTATAACCATAATAGAAATAATAATAAAATGTAATAGTAATAATAATGAGAATATTGAACATTGTAATAAAAATTGTATTGACAAAAATACTTTTATTTCATTTATCATTTATTTATATTTCTAAAATGTGGTGGTAAAGTAAATTTGGTAGGGGTAAAATAAACTTAGTAAAGAAAAACTAAGAAAGAGAAAAATGGTAAAATTGTCTTTTTATTATGTAGTAATCATTGCAATGCTCATTCATGAGAGTAATGAAAATTCATAGAATTGTTGTAATGCCTATTACAATGAATTCTATTACAAAAGTTAAAAGCACAAACTAAGTATTATATCAAATATTGTAATGGTAACTTTTATTCCATTACAGTCTTGATTTTAATAAACCAAACATATTTTTATGCAAGCCTGAACCAACCAGTACTTGGCAATCCAAGATTACCTATGCATCTGTCCACCCGAGTTGGATGAGAACTTTCAACCTAGCCATAAGCGCTTTTTTGCTTCTCCTTCAAACAGGTCAAAAGTCGTCACCTTCTCTGCAAAAATAGCTTGAATTATATTTATCTTATCTTTTACGACTATGCCAACAACAACTAGAAATTGGCTATTCTTTTCTTTGAACTGTTTAAGCATCTTTCTTCTAGAGTCTACAATTCCTCTGCCCATGCTTTGGTTAGGTGGGGAGTACTAAAGAACTTTTACTTCGGTCTTATTAATTTATGGGAGGTGAATCCTCGTGTAATCACCAAAATTATTGTTTCTTGTTAGTTTATTTAATGAAGTTTTTGAGGTATTTTCAAAAAAAAAAATACTCTTATTTATTTTTATTATAAAAAGCAGCATTTTTTTTTGGGGATTTTTTCAATTTTAATCAAAAAAAAAAGTAACAATATTACAAAAATACTTCTAGTTGGCCAAATAAACAAATATACATCCCAACTAAAAAAAATTACACAAATACCACTTACACACACCTTTAACCCATGATCTATGCTTCCTAGGCAACTATCACGCAACCATCGTGCAACTACGCAGCAAACCAATGCAACCGAAATGAAAATTCAATCAGAAAGAGAACCACCATTAATTTTGGCGACTTCACCTGAGAAGACGACCAGAATCAATCAAAACAGAGGTTGTTTCAAATTCATAAAAAAAGTGTAGAAAAACTACTACGAAACTAAAATTCAACTGGAAATCCAGTTTAATTTGCATAAAACTAATTTCTTGACTTCAATTTTTAGATCCATGAAAGGCAGATCTTAAAAAATTGAATTGGAGTTCCCAAACAATCCAACTCAAGTATAATCCAAAAAAAAATAAAAATACATCAATACTATAGTAAAATATTTATCCTGATGTATTTTGTTGTTTTCCAAATTTCTAATGGTAAATTTGTTCATATTAAATTATAAAAAGACATATAGATAGAGTTATGTACGTGAAAACACAGTTCTGATTTTTAATGTTTCACAACAGTTGCATTACAGTTGCATTATAGTTGCATAAACATTTTACTAACAATTATTTCGTCTGATTGAAACCTTCGTTTGATGCAACCTTCGACCAACTACCCAGCAACCACCCAGAAACTTTCGTCTGATTGAAACCTTCGTCAGATGCAACCTTCGGCCAACCACTTAGTAACTACCATGCAACCATCGTCTGATTGAAACCTTCATCTGATGCAACCACCGCGCAACCACGCAGCAACCACTCTGCAACCATCGTCTGATTGTGTAAGTGATGATAATGTAAGTGGTATTTTGGTAATTAAAATTACATAAAAGGTATAAATGTTGACTTTATCTTATGGATGTATTTTAGTAAATAAAATGTCAATTTATAATTTCTATGTAATAATTCCTTTTTTTAGTGTCTTAGATATATTAATATTATATATTTGATCTAAATATGTATATTTAATATATTATTTTATAATTGTTAAAAAAATACAATTATTTAAAAAAACCTACTTTTGTTATTTGCTAAGTTTTTTTTTTTAATCTCAAGAGCATAATTATTTTTGTCATAGTTCTTTTTTATTTTTTCCAATTCTAATTAGAAGGATTTTTCTAGCAAAAAAAAAAAAAAAAAAGCAAAAAAAGAAAGTGTTGAGACATAAAGGATTCAAGCAAAACCCCATGTCACGTTTTGTTTCTTCATTTAATTAAGTACTTATAATTTGTTAAGGAGAGATAGACAGACACAATATTTAGTTAGTGAGGGGCACTTTAGAATCAAACATAAAACATAAGACATGAGCTTTGATTTGTAATGTTTAAACATGACAGAAAGGTGAACTTGATTCTTTAATATTTTTATTTTAATAAAAAATGGGGGTTCTTTACTTGATACCCAAAAAAATAAAAAGGTACCCAATCTCACGTGACATAGGATTATATATGCTAATGTGATTTGTGATTGAATAATGTTAAAAAAGAATTTACATGATTCCTTCCTCAAACATGGTGAGCATGGTTTCAACTTTCACAGTCTTGATTAAGCTCAAATCCATTTTTGTCTTTTACACTCAAGTTTAGACGACACCAGACTATTTAGTTGTAAAAAGGTCATTTGGACATAAATCTTTTCATATTAGGTTAATTGCCGCAAAACTCCTAAATTTTTTTATTTTGCTTACATATAACTGTCAAAATTTAAATTTTAGCGGGAAAACTCCTAAAACCCGTATTCTATTAGCATTTAGTTATTTTCATCAATTTTATACAGTTAACTGCTATATTGGACTATTCACACGTACATAGGATTAATCTACGTGGACACAGTTAACAAATAATATAATTTAATTGGTCCACATATAATTAATTATTAAAAAATAATTTAATTTAAAATAAATTAAAAACATGTAAAAATAAAATAAATTTTACAATAAAAAATAATAAAAACAAAACGAATTATTTTGTCCTTTATTTTTTTCCTCAGATTCCTTCTCTAATACCTAATCTCTCTATCTCTCTAATATTTTGATCTCGCCAAATGCTGGCCACACTCTCTCTCGTCTCTTATGTGCGCCGACCCGGCCCTGGGTATAGGCGGGCTAGGCCTGTGCTTAGGGCCCACCCAGCCCAGGGGCCCAAATTTGTTTTTTCTCTTTTAAAATTATACATTTTTTTTACCGATTTTGAAAAATACCACATTTTTTCTAACATAAGGGCCCAATTTTTTTTTCCTTATGGCCCACTTTGTTTCAGGGCCGGTCCTAGCGCCGACCACTCTCTCTCTTGTCTCTTCTCAAGCCGGCGATCACTTTCTCTATCTCTCTCTCTCTCTCTCTCTCTCTCTCTCTCTCTCTCTCTCTCTCTCTCTCTCTCTCTCTCTCTCTCGTATTTTCTCACGTGGACACAAGATGCATGTTTTAGGGGTTTTACGGTTAAAATTTAGGTTTCAGGAGTTTTAGGGATTAAATTAATGAGTAAATATGTGAAGTGTAATATTATTATTGTTGTAATTTAATATATTTAATCAATTATAAGAAAATACCTTTTATCATAATATTAAGCACATGACTACTTTATAAAAATGCTTATATATATGGACAATAAATCTTGGCCAAAGTCAAATATATTTAGCCAATTGATGGTAAATTATGCCTGTTTAATGGGGTACCCAATCATGGCCAAAGTTGACAACTATGGAAAGTTTTGGTTAATGACTTTTTTTCCTTCCCGTTTTGTAATTATTGGATAGTAATGCTGGTAACTTATATTGCTATTTTTTTTTATTATTAAGAAGTCATTTCTTATAAGAACATTTGTTAGTTTATATGGAATTAGAAATTAAAATGATAAAAAGTAAGAAGCAGCAAAACAATATATCATTATTCGTAAAATATGGCTAGTCAATTTTATATACTTCATTCATTAATACATATTCAACCAATTATTAATTTTCTTTTCAATTTTTACGAAAGGGACCAACTACTCTTCTTCTTCTGTCTCTCTCTTTTTCTTTATGAACTATAACCAATCACTATTTCACTAACATAAAATATACATTTGTTTTCCCCTTAAATAAAAGGAGAGAAGCAACCTTATATAAATTACGTATTCGAAATGATGTAACAAATAACAATGGATAAAATACTCATTAATAAACCTTCCCAATAAATTCAAGTCCACGTGAACGTGTGAATTAATTGATAAAGTTTTGGGGGACTTATGTAACAAAGTATCTTATTCTCAACAGCAATATTGTATTCATTTTTTTAAATGAATTTTGTATTCATTTCAAATACCATAACTGACATAACACATCAATCTACATATTATAATCAAAACCAAAATATTGTCAAAAAAAAAAAAAAACTCCTCATCCTTTTTTTTTTTTTTTTAAATTCTTTCCTTATTACAATTGTCAACTTTTTAAAGCAATGAAAACATTTTCCTATATAATAATTACAATTAGAGCTGTCATTGTTCACTAGCTTCCTATTTACATCTTTCTCTATTTAATTAGAATTAGTATAATAGTATTAATAAATGTTCTCTCTCTCTGTCTCTCAATTTGTACCATCCCTGTGTGCGAGTGCGAGTGAGAGAGACCCAGTCTTGAGTTGAGTGGCGCACGAGACACCAAAAAACAGAGGTCCAGCGCATATAGCGCCACCCCTCCTCCGAAGGCTCCAAACCACATGCACCCGAACCCAACTCACTCACTCACTCACTCACTCCACCACGCCCACCGTTACCTTTCTCCTCCTAACTCCTATTTCCTAATACTACTGTCCTGCGCCTCCTCCTACTCCCCTACTATTATTTATATATATAATTTATTGTTATTATTATTGCTGTTAGTTATTACTAGCGCTGCTGCTACTGCCCAAATCTCAATGCCTTTTCTTAGCTTCAAGAAAACAGAGTGAGAAAGACTCAAAAAGAGAGAGAGAGACACCCATCTGCGTGTTTCTCACTCAAATCAGGTCTTTGAACCGAAAACGAAGATTCAGAGTCCAGACTACGAATTTGTCAGCTGGGTTTTTGTTTTTGAAGCTACATATTTGGATCCAAGCCTTGACTATCTTCCTCTCTTCCGCCCTTAACGGTCACTTTCAGACGCTTCTTCAATCTCTCTCTCTCTCTCTCTCTCTCCTATTATTTTTCTTTTGTCCTCACTATAAGCGTTAAGAGTTTTCATTCTCACCTGGCTCGTTTTTTTTTTGTTTGTTTGTTCTCATTCTCTGTATTACGCTTTGTGCTTTTTTTTTTTGTTGTCGTTGTGAATTTATACGATTTATCGAAGGAGTGCTCGTTTTCTGGTTCTGTTATTTTCCTTCTTTTTCATACTCCCGAAGTCTGTGATCCGTACAAATCTGGGTGTAAATTTCATAAGGGAAGAATAATCATAGATGTTGACGTGTATAGCTTGCTCGAAACAACTCAACAATGGATCTCTGCAACATAAAGGAGAAGAAGATCCGGTGGGTGGGACTCCCAGGTCAAAGCATGCCATCAAGAATCTTACTGCTCAGGTAAAAAATAAAATTAAAACTTTCCTGGTCTCGTTTGGTTCCCGAGAAAATGTAGTTGAATCCGAACTAAGAATTTTTTTTTTATCCAAAGTAAGCTACTTGATATTGAATTTGTTTGTTTTCAGATTAAAGATATAGCGTTGAAGGCTTCAGGGGCTTACAAGAATTGCAAGCCCTGTTCTGGGTCATCGAATAACCGAAACTGTGCTGATTCTGATGCGGCTTCGGACTCGGCAAGGTTCCATTGTGGGTACAAGAGAGCAGGGAGCTCAAATTCTACGCCAAGGGTTTGGGGTAAAGAAATGGAATCAAGGTTGAAAGGGCTTTCTAGTGGAGAAGGGACACCGGCTTCTGTGAGCGGACGAACCGAGTCAGTTGTGTTCATGGAGGAAGACGAGCCTAAGGAATGGGTTGCTCAAGTGGAGCCTGGTGTCCTCATAACGTTTGTTTCATTGCCTCAGGGAGGAAATGACCTCAAGCGCATTCGGTTCAGGTACTCAATTCTCACTCTCTCACTCTCTCTCTCTCTCTCTCTCTCTCTCATTTCCTGTTGTTTGGTAATTGATTTATCTAGTTTTGAATAGAAGTCCCCACCCACCTCCCAAAATGTTTTGATTGAATTGAACTCACATGCTTATGCCTATGATTTGGTTGTGATGTTGGAGTTGTGGTTGTGATTTACACAAATTTCTATTCTTTGATCAATTACGTCATTTTCTACCATTGGTTTTGAGTTTTGACTTTCTTATTAATAGAAAGTGTTAACAGTATGTTTTAATTGTGATGTTGAACCGTTGTGGTATTGTCCTTCTGTATTTGCATTTTCTCACTTACTGTAAAGATTAAAGAGGCTGACACTGAAATAGCACGTGAAATAAATAATATCTAAGGCATTCATCTTTGTTTTGCTGTTGGTGGGTGGCCCTTGTGTGGGTCTTACCTTACGTACTGCAGACAAGTTTAGTACTTTGCAGCTTTTGTTGTATTACTATTTCCAATAAAGTGTGCTATCTGTCACCAAGGGGTGAATTCTTATCATTCACCTCTATGATTGAACAGTTAGTAGTTGTCCAACTTACCAAAAAAAAAAAAAAGAGATTGAAGAAAAAGTAGAGAGAGAGAGAGAGAGAACAATGAGTATTTTGGTAGAATATGGTAGAGCGGAATTATTCAAAAAGTTTAAACTATAAACAAGGATTTCTGTACGAGAAAGTTTTATGCTGCTTGAGAACTTGATTCAGGGCAACTTTTTGAAGCAGTGTTTGTACACAGTGATCAATGTTCAATAGTATTTGTAAAGAATAACTGTGTTTTGTTGCACTGGAGACACTGCTACTCACCTGCTTTTAGTGCCTGTGTGTGTGGGATTTATGTGCACCACACACACCATTACTGCCTTTGGCTCTATAACTGTGGGAATTTACTCTTTAGATTTATATGGAATACAGATCCAGTCTGTTGTATTCTGTTTTGCTTTCTTACTGGCTCATGCCATGTTTAGATGAAAGTATGAAGACACGGCTTGATTACCACTGGTTGATTGGAATAATAATTGAAATTTTCAAATAAAATAATTGGTGTGTCTTTTGCTTCCATGTTTTGCTTGGATGGAGCAACTGAATTATGCATGACATAGCTATTAGCTATTATTATCAAGCTGCTTCCTTTTCGATAATTTTTGGAGATATCCCACTCTTCGAAGGGCCAATCCTTTGTTTCAAACTAGGCCAAAGCCTCTTCGCATCTTGGCAAAGAAAGATGGAAAGATTTCTCTTGTTTTGATTAGTCAATTCATGAAACTTGCAAATAGAACTCTAGCATTCTTATGTGAATGATTTTATTTGAATAGATCATGAGTGGGGTTTCTAATGATCATCTTCTAATTTCATCAGCCGAGAATTGTTCAATAAATGGCAAGCACAAAGATGGTGGGCAGAAAACTATGACAAGGTCATGGAATTATACAACGTTCAGATGTTCAATCACCAAGCAGTCCCACTTCCAACCCCACCTAGATCTGAACAAGAGGTAAATATACATATTTGTTTACCTTTGCAAAATGTGTTATCACTTATCAAAGGCTAATATATATATTTTTTGAAAATAATCAAAAGCTAATATTTTTTATTTGAATAAAATCAAAATCTAATATTTTTTTTGAAATTAAACTCTTAAAAAATCAAAATCTAATATTACACTTTTGTATATATATTTTCTTTAATACAATATAGAGATGCTTGTAACTGTTTGAACTGTCAAGGAAGATCATATATGTCATATGTTGCACATGGACTTGAAACATGTAGTACTGATGGATAGCTTTATACAAACAAGATCTTTATTATTTTCTTGAAGAGTGAAGAATTAGCAAATTGAATAATTAGTTTTCATATGTCATTAATGATCATGGTTCACTTTCTGGATGGATTGATGTTTAAATCTCTCTTAATCTTTCAGAGCCCTAAGATTGAGTCTGTTAGGGACAGCCCTATGACTCCTCCTCTGGGCAAAGAACGCTTACCTCGCAACTTTCACCAATTGGGGATAAGCTACTCTTCATCAGAGTCTCTTGAGCACAACCTCATGCAATCCCACCACTACAATGATCCAGGGGCATTAGCTTCTACACCTAAACTTTCCAGCATTAGTGGGATGAAGACTGAGACATCTTCAGTCGATGAATCTGCAAGGACTAGCTCATCGAGAGAGGCAGATCGCTCAGGGGAGCTCTCTATGAGCAATGCCAGTGACATGGAGACCGAATGGGTCGAACAGGATGAACCAGGAGTCTACATCACTGTCAGAGCACAACCAGGTGGCACTCGGGAACTTAGACGTGTGAGGTTCAGGTTAGTAGTTGCTCACACTATTTTGATTATGATAGAATTTTGAATTGGTATCATCTATGAATTAAAAGGTGAGCTGTTAAAATATTTTTGCTACAGTAAGGATTATGATGTTATAATTTAAACAACAATAGCTTTTGAGATTACTCTTCACTTTTATGTAGTCTATTGTTCCACTTTTACTTGTTTTACTTTCCACAAAAGTAGAACTCAGAAATTTTATCATTGTCATCAGAAACTAAAACTCACCCCGCATAATATTCCATTTCAGCCATTTGGCTTTTCTTTTTTTCTCTCCATTTATTGTTTTTTGCATTATCAAATAGGAAACAGACTAGTACAAGTTATTTATTTTGGTGTATGAATTATGTCATGCAGCCGAGAAAAGTTCAGCGAAATGCACGCAAGGTTATGGTGGGAAGAAAACAAAGCCAGGATACAGGAACAATACTTGTAACTTACGTCATTTTAGACATGGACATGTGAGACTGAGTGGGCATCATCAAAAAATCATTTTTAGAAGCAAATGAAGAAACAAAGCAATCATATGTCAACGTGCCCTAATTTTCTTACTTTTATTTAGTTGAGCATATCATAAATCATTGTGAATTATGTTTATTTTTTCTTGGGTTATTTTTGTTTTCTTTAGTGGAGATGATGCCGTGCAAGTCATAATAATATCTGTGCATATAGGTAAGCCTGAACAGGTGGGGGGAAATGAAGATGGTGGCAAATGTTAACTTTGTGATAGTGAAATTTAATTCATAGTGGGGATATTTCATCAACTTTTTATCTGATTTATAAACATGAACTGTCCGTGTCAGTAGATGAAATATATAAATCTTTGTTTTTTTTTTAACTATAAATAATATTGTTGTACAATTGAATAAAGCCTATTGTTGTGATTGCCTATAGTTAAGCGGTGAGTACTGTCAGTTTTTTTTCCCCTACGGTTTATATATAGTATTTGGGAAAAGTAAAATTGCTACGGTTTTGTTATTGGAAGTTTTCGTTATGTCAATTTGGCATGTAATCTTTTAATTGTCTATTGCAAAATTTTCAATTATCTTCTTTATTTTTTCTTTTCAGTCAAGTCCTCAATTATTTAAGAAATTTAAAATCTTTTATTTAAATATAACACATTTAGCTTTACTCATTTTTTTTCTTTTCAGTTTTTTGTATTTTTAGTTTTTTTATGGGTGTGTTATATTATTATAAATGTCTTTTTAAATCATGTATTTAATGTTTTAATTTTTTTTTTCTCTTTGTTTGAAGCATAAACTACAGAAATCAAATGTATTATATTTTTGAAATTGATTTTTTCATTAAAAAAAATTAATTTTGATTATATTAAAATAAAATTTATATATGGATTTTTAAGTTTTTTTTTTTCATGATATTTTTTTTTTATTTATGATGATTTATCTTATATTTTTAACTTATTTAAATTTTTTAAATATTATATTTAGTACAATTAAGTTTCCATATTTTTTTTATATATCCCATTATTTAATGACTTAATTACAACAAAAATAAAAATATATTGGAAAAAAATTGTACAATCAGAATACGATAATCATGTAATTAAATTTTGTTTTGATCCATATATACAAAAATATTTTTAATTTCCAAACGAGAAGCTAGTGGATCTATGCCAAACATTCAGAAATGAGGAAATTATTGAAAGCATGCACAATCGGAATGATTGTATTCTTTTTAAAGCTAAATGATTGTATTTTGATTAATAACTCAATAAATCATTAAATCCATGTTGTCATATTTTTTCTATTTTTTTATTGATATACGGAATATAAATTATAATTTTTTAAGAATTTTTTTAACTATATTTATAGAAACAATATCAAACAGTAGTATAAATATTTTTGTGAAAATAACGTAAAAAAAACAACGGTTTATATTTTTGTTAAAAATAATTCTAATCCATAAAAATATTTAAAAATGGGGGTTAATTATGAAAAAATTCCTTAAGTCATTAGCTAAGTGATTTATTTAGTTTCGAACTGGACCAAGCGCTTGCTAAATGGGCCGAAATATGAGTAAATGGGCCGTGGAAACCAATTAACGGTCGCCAATTCGGGTAAATTCAGTATTAATAAGATTGGACTTAATGGAGAAATTAGGGTTATAATTACGTTAATTGTAATATTAAGATAAATTGGTGTTTCCCAATTCTGACAATTAAACCAATTAAAAGAGAAGAAAGAAAACTGCTTAGAGTGGTTCTACTTGGTAGTCTTAAGTAGTAAGTAGTAGTAGTAACGTTTTTCAAAACCCTCGCTTCCAACCTTCCCCCACTTTTCCTCTCTTTCTTCTTCGAATGCTTCACAAAACCCTAGCCTTGCTTTTATCTTCATCGTCTTCTTCGGTTGCGTTAGGGTTTTGATTTTCTTTTTTTATATATAGATATATATTGTTTTGTCTTTTCTTCTATTTTGTATTTGGAAGGGAAACCAACGAGCGCGCGAGCGAGAAAGATATGGTCTCTGCCTCGCGAATCGAAGTTGGGCCTCAGATACTCTCGGCGGGAGTACGCAAAACCATCCAATCCATCAAAGAAGTTGTGGGTAATCACTCTGATATTGAAATATACTGGGCGCTTAAAGAAACCAACATGGATCCTAATGAAACCACTCAGAAATTGCTAAACCAAGGTGCGCCTTTACACTTTTCTCTTTAAAGAACATAATTTTGACTTTTCCCCCCTCGGTTTTGGATAATGGGCTCTCTTTTTTTTTTTTAACTCTTATTTGCGTTTCAGCCGGTTATTGGGATTCCTGAGCCTTTTGTTTACATGTCCATGAGTAATGCATTTTGACTGTCGAGCTGGTTATATATTTTGCTTACATACTTAGGTTTCTGTAAATTAATTTTAAGTCTGGATTGTAAGACAATTTTTTGGTTCTTTCCCCATGGGTCTATAGGGTTGAATAATTCTGATTTTTCTTAATGTGGGGGTTGTTGTGACGATTCATGCAAAATAAATGGCTTTAGTATTTTAGCTGTTTAATTATGTCCCAGCTTGCAGTTACATTTTTGTTGCATAATTATGATATTACTCTGCTTACTGGCTGTGTTTGGTCGCATTGTGCTATATGTGTAAGGATATATGTTGGGAATGATTCGAGTTTTGTTAGTTCTTTGCTGTCATTTTTTTTTTCGTTTTGTGCCTCTTCTTGGATTGGAGGTTATCACTTATTTGTGAGTCATCATTTGTGACCACCCACCCATTTATGAATTCATTGCATTTCTTTTGTGAACTCAACTTTTTCCGTCTGTACTGTAAATTTCTTCTGTATGTAGAGATTATTTAAAGCATGTCGCACTCGCAAATGGTACCATGGAATTTATATTCACACTGTTTCTTTTCATCATTTGTTAGTTTATTTCTTGCATACGTTTATGCCTTTAAAAAAACATTAATGTAACTTTTTAATTGCTGAATTCTGACATTGTTCCCCTGATTTACCTCAGACCCATTTCACGAGGTGAAAAGAAAAAAAGACAAGAAAAAAGAGGTAAATTATGCATTTCTAAATCAGAATTACTACATTATGTTATTACTGTATCAAGATTTCATGCTTCTATATTGGAATTAGACTGTATTTTGCATGATTATGTGCTGGACATTCTAATGTAAACATCAGAAGCACTTTTTAGTGGTTCCTTTGAAAAAGAAACAACAAATTGATGGCTTAGCTAACCTTTGTGGAGTATCCCCTTTGGGACCAGTCGGGTTGGGGCCTGTATATCTGCCGTTATATTTAAAAGAATCAGAGTAACTTCTGTTAATGTCTTCATATGAATTGGTTTTTATGGGGTTATCTAGTTGTAAGGAGTGTTGGAAAGTGCTTTGTAAGGTTCGAATCCCCATAGACTCATAAACTTTGGGGCTACTGGGAGTTTTATTGGTCAAACTGCCATGGCCAAAATTGCAATTTTTTTTGGTAATGTTTTTTAAGCTTTGTGTTTTAACTACATATATATTTTCACTGTCTAGAGTTGATACACTATGGACATAATTTTTTAGTTTATCGACATATTCATTTCAAGTTTTTCTTTGTTTGCTGGACTAGGGAAATTTATGCCACTTTCAAACACTTCTGGTTATAGACAATGAGCAATGTTGGGAGTAAAGTGGGAAAAAAACATCTTTGTTTCTTTGTTTAGTTGATAGTAAAATGATATGAAGGTTTAGTTTAGCAAGCAAATGTTTTCTTTTGGTGTCTCATTGATTTTCTAACATATGATAATTGCATATGTTTGTTGTTTGGTAGGCATCATAAATGACAATATCTGCAAATTGGTGAAGAAAAATGTGCTTTAGGAATGTTGATGATGTTTTACTGATGGATGTTATATTCATGCTTGTGGATTTAGAGTGTAGGGTATGAAGGTTCAACGGAGCCACGGAGACATTCTGAGCCAGTAGGTCAAGAAGTGAAAGCAAATACACATTCTGATCGTAATTCTCGCAGAGGAGGCTACTCTCGGAATGCTTTGCCTGGTAAATAGGAAGTGTTTAAATACTAATCTAAATACAACTGTATTTATGTATTACGTATATATATACATATATATCATTTTAAACTTTTCTTGACCTGGCATTACATAGTACATAGCCAAAGGTCTCACTATGTGCGTTTTTATCTGGTTTCTTTTGAAGGATTCTCGCACTAATAAATTGTTTAAGTTAACCTGAAAAGTTTTTTTAAATTATTGTTCTTCAATTTGAGATGTTACTCCACTTTCCCTTATTTATGTCAAGTTTTTTTCTTGTTAATCAAAAAAGAGTTAATCTTATGGTCATAGACATAGCCTAGTGGTTTCAAACTTCTTCTCATATATAGGAGGTTTCTAGTTCGAATCCCCCTCTCCCAGTGTCAAAAAAAGGTTAATCTTTATATACATGTAAATAGCTTAGTAGACAGTGACCTGTTTCTGTTTAAGTTATTTCTTGATCCTTTTTGTTTGTTTGTTTTTATTTGTAATTTTCTTTGTAGTATAATTTAATCGTTGTCTTGTTGAACTCTTTTTGTTCAAGATATTCCTTCATTGTTAATTGTTTTCATTTAAATTTTGCTTGAATTTTTCAAGGAACTTATTGTTTGTTAGGGAATCTCGCCAATTGCTCTGTATGATGTTATTTCAATTGTTTGACACATAATCATATTTTATGCAGGAGTTAGCAAAGAGTTTCGTGTTGTGAGAGACAACAGAGTTAATAGAAATATCAATAAAGAGTCAAAGCCAGTGGTAATGCCTGCTGCAACATCAACCATTGAGAACGTGTCTAGTGGTTCTGGGAAGGGGTATGTCATTACATTTCTGTGCTAACTTACTTTTTCTTTTATTTGAAGAATGCCTAGTTGTGTTTTACTGCAATATCATTTAATTTGTTAGTCTTAAAATAAGCAACATATTTTTACGGAGTTAAATTTTTTTATACAACCAGCTGAGTAAGTCCTAGAGGCTAGAAGGCCTATTATCCTTAGATAAAGTATTGGAATGATACTCGTTAGTTTTGACAAAATGGTAAAGAATAGAAAATTCTATTAAAATGTCCTAATATTGCCTGAACTTGAGCTGCTTAAAGATTCATATCGTTTACAGACATTTAATTACAGATATCTAAGTGCATTTTTGTGTTTAGAAGACCCTGTGTTCTTGACCTGTTGTGACTTGTTCACACATATTTAAAATCTAAGTAAATTTGACAGTTTTTGTCAAATGAGATGTAGTTTATATAAAAGTGTTAATTATCAAGTAGGATCTGCGACTGTGTATAGAATTCATTATTATTACCAGATTTCAACTTACGGTACCTCTTTTTGTTGATATATGGGTTAAAGTTTTTGTCATTGTCATTTGTGTGTACTTGTGTTTTTCTAGTTCTTCTTTTGTGATGTTTGTATTTGGCACGTCGTTTATGGTTTTTTCGGTCTAAACTTATCTAAATGTTGAAAAAAATTACCCATGAACTTTGTTTCTTGGGAGCCTGGTAAGCATAAATGGAAGGAAGAGACTTAGTTAGGTAAGGTTTGTTACTGTCCTTTGTTAAAACATGTCATGCTCCAGAGGATATTTGATTGAGCATGAACCTGAAACTACCTATGTTGAATTTTCTATTAATGTGATTTATCACATCAATCTTTGAAGGCCACTTTCCTATTATGCCTTTGATTTTGTTATCCTTTCAATTTTTTTTTTTTCTGTATGATTTGATTTATTTGTTTTCAAATCGTCTTAAACATTTGGGGGGCTGTTACATGATAACTACTTATTTCTTCTGTTGTCAGTTCAATTGGCAGTTCAAGCAGTCAGAAACTCTCTGATGGCAGGATTTTATCTCAGGGTTTGAATAAATCGTTTGATTCCCATTTTAGAATTGTCCAAGATATTGATTCTAGTGGCTCTGCCAGAAAAGAAGTATCTGAGGAAAAGCGGGTTGTTCAGGCAGGGAAAGCTAACAATCCGCGATCGCAGCCTGCAATGGTGGCATCAAGCAGCTCTGCCATAGGGGTGTATTCCTCTTCCACAGATCCCGTTCATGTGCCATCTCCTGATTCTAGATCTTCTGGTTCTGTTGGTGCTATTAAGCGTGAAGTTGGGGTGGTGGGTGTTCGCCGACAGTCTTCTGACAACTCCAAGCAGTCTGTAGCTGGAAGTTCTTTACCAAATTCAATTTTGGGAGGGGAGGGTGCTACAGAATCTTTACAGTCTTTCAATACGATATCTAAAAAGGATGAACTTAGTCAAACCCATGAATCCATTATCCCTAGCATGTCTGTTAGCAGATCATTATTAAGTCATTATGGTAACAGGCAGCCACACCAACAACCCGTAGGTCATCAGAAAGGTAAATCTTGAAATAATGTTTATATGCAAACAATGTGTTTATATATGTTCTAAAAAGTGTGTTTTTGCACATAGTATGTGTTCTGAAGTATTGTGTTGGCTAATAATAGGCCCCCATTCATACATGTTTATAAATTAGGTAGAATATGAACCATGTGTTTTCGTGCAGCTTCCCAAAATAAGGAGTGGAAGCCTAAATCAAGTCAAAAGCCAAGCCTAAATGGCCCTGGTGTGATTGGAACACCCACAAAATCTGCTACTCCTCCTGCTCACAATTCAAAAGACTTAGATGATTCTAAGGTGCATGATCAGCTTTCAAGAGTAAACATACATGAAAATCAGAATGTCATCATTGCACAACATATTAGAGTCCCTGAGACAGACCGTTGTCATCTGACCTTTGGCAGCTTTGGAAAAGATTTTGATTCGTCTCACGATCTGGTTAATGGCTTTCAAGCAGGAAGTGCAGCGGTGGAGGCAAATGACGAACATGCTGCAAGGTTGGTGTGATCCCTATGTTTCTTCTGTTTTATGGTCATTTTTAGACTATTGGAATTTGTTTAGTCCAAAATTTGAATATTTGGGAATGTTAAACTCAAACATTAAGTTACTTTTATAAGTCTGCCAGAAATAATTTAAATGTTTGAGACACTCTACCACAAGTTAAAAGTCTGTCAGAAATAAGGTATTTTGTGTATTATTAAATGTATACCCGTTTTATATGATAATTTGTTGCAGTTTGTCGGCTCCTGAGTCAATTACTGATGAGGCTTCTAGCAGCAAGCAAGTGGATTTGATTGATGAGAAAAACAGAAATTCTGAATCTGATTCTCAAACATCAGGTGCAGTGTCTGACGATCAATTGGCAGATAAGAAAGAGTCCTCGAGTCCTCCAAATTTGGATAGTTATTCAGATATTGGATTGGTTCAAGACAACAGTCCATCCTATACCCCTTCAGAGTCACAGCAGCAGCCAGATCATCCAGAATTACCTGGTTTCTCGGTGAGCATTGTTCAGACTTGTAATTTTTTTTGTGTAAAAGATGATCCTTGATCTTGATCAAATGTACCATCTTTTGTTGTTAGTCAATTGGAAACAGGTTTTTTGTTTGTCTTAGTGATGATCAGATGCTTATATTTAAGAACATAATTATCATGTCTTGCCTAAGGTTTTTCTAATTCATGCTGTTTTACAAGCAGGCTTATGATCCCCAGTCCGGTTATGATATTCCATATTTCAGACCTGCAATGGAGGAAGCCATGAGAGGACAAGCCCTACCATCGCATCAGGAGGTAAGTTTTTCTTGTTTGATGTGTTATAATCAATACTTTAGCTACTTTCAGCATGGTAAAGCCAATTTCTCTACTGGTTTGATTAGCTTACAATTATATTCTGTTTTGTTTTACACTTTTACTTCTTTCTAATTTCCTTTTTGGAGTTCTAAATAAAATTCTTGTTGGAAAGAAAAAAAGGTTTTTCTCCTATATCTATTTAAAATTCTTGGTGAAATTTTAGTTTTGCTCGTTTGCTGCCTTAAAGTCGTGTTGTTTTGCTCTAATTAATTTTTTTTCTGCGTTTAAATGTTATGTGTTAGGATAGCGTATGCAGTGTATTGGTGTAATGTATCTGGTTATGCATGTATGTACATGTCTTCATGCATATTTGTAACAACATGAATTGGTTGTGACTGAATTGTGTACTGTCTTCGACTGTAGGCGTTGAGCTCTCATAATCCCAATGTTCCCTCATCAACAATTGCCATGGTACAACAGCAACCACAGCAACAACCTCCTGTACCACAGATGTACCCATCAGTTCATGTTTCACATTTTGCAAATCTGATACCATATCGGCAGTATTTGCCTCCTCAAGTTTATGTTCCACCAATGGCCATGCCTGGTTATTCCAATAACCCTGCATATCCGCACCCATCCAACGGAAACAGTTATGTGCTGATGCCTGGTGGTGGTACCCATCTTAATGCCAACAGCCTAAAGTATGGAGTTCAACAGTATAAGCCTGTCCCTGCTGGCAGTCCAACAGGGTTTGGAAATTTTTCTAATCCAAATGGCTATGCTATCAGCAATCCTGGTGTCGTCGGGGGAGCCTCTGGGCATGAAGACTCATCACGCATTAAATACAAAGACTGCAATCTTTATGTTCCAAATCCACAGGTGTGAAACAAATAATGCTAGCTAGAGTTCTCATGGCTTTAAATTTTATTGGTTGCAATATGTTTGCAATTGCTGACCACGTTGTTAAAATTCATCATTAACTTAGTTTATTATGTTACTTGGTGTGACAGGCTGAGACATCTGAGATCTGGATCCAGAACCCAAGGGAGCTTCCAGGTCTGCAATCCACTCCATACTACAACATGCCCGGGCAATCTCCTCATGCTGCTTATATGCCATCTCATACTGGTCATGCTTCCTTCAATGCGGCTGCAGCACAGTCGTCCCACATGCAGTTTCCAGGTTTGTACCACCCTTCTCAACCTACTGCAATCGCTAATCCACATCATCTAGGCCCTGCAATGGGTGGCAATGTCGGTGTTGGGGTGGCTGCTGCTGCTCCTGGTGCACAGGTTGGTGCATATCAGCAGCCTCAACTGGGTCATATCAATTGGACAACCAACTTCTGAAAACGAATATATGTCTAACCCCTGGGTTGTAAGGGATTGTGAAGTAGCTATATAAGTTTTTTTTTTTTTTTCAATCCTTTTTCCCCTCTCTGTGAAATGAAGGACTTATAATTTTCTAATTATAATGCATCAGCGCTATTCAGCTTCTTTTTGTTTCATCTGCTTAAAAGAATATTTATCCAAAGCCCTGTTGAGTTTACATTCATAAATATAACAAAAATATAAAAAAGTATGATTTTGCAACTATACATAGACCCAAGTTAACTCTCAAAACATTCTCAACAATTTGGCTGTATTAAAAAAGTAGGCTTGTTGTTGTCCATGTTTCTCTTTCCAAATCACGCTGGTCTTAATTTGTATCCTATTTTCAGCTTCATTCTGATTCTTGTATCCTTTTTCTCTTTGGTGGTACCACATGAGTGTAATCTAATAAAGTGTCTTGGTATGCTGTCATTTTTTAAAGATCCCTTATGAAGATCGTATATATTGGGATTGCAGACCCTTTGTGTTTTTTCTTTTTTGTATTTCTTAGATTTTTCATTCATGATTTCACAGGTTTGAGTGAGAGAGGCCCAAGCCCCCACGAGGCCTTTCACTTTTACTTTCACTTCCACTTCTTGGTAATCATTTCATTCTTTATACTAATTACCCATCCATGCTTGTTGCCTTCGAAAGCAATGAATGATTACAAGGCTAACTTCTAAAGCCCCCCTTGGTTTAGGTTGCAAGCTACCTAAGTCAACTAACGTTTACAATTTCAGTGTTGCTTTCTAAGTTACCATTATACTATATCATATCTCCTTTATTGATTATAATATTCTTACAAGTAACAAACGAGTATTACTATTAAATATATGATTGCATGTGTAATTAGTTGTCTCATAATGTATTAAAATTTCTTAATGAATACATCTTGTAGTTGTGAAATAGAATTGGATGTCATAAATGGCCCTCTACTAGTAATCATGGAAGCCTAGCTAGAGAAAGAGAGAGACATAGAATACAGAGCAAGAGATTTGGAAAAATGGCATATGCTAGGACGCACGTGCATGGTAGGGCCTGACAGTTTGTCAGTCAGTCGTTGGTGGTGGTGGTGGTCCTTGCCTACGCATGCTCTCTATATAATTCTTCAATTTAAAATAAATTTCACGATAAAGGGTAGAAAATTATATATATTCTTTCTCCTTTTTTTTTTTTACGAAGAAAAAAAAAAGAGGAAAAAGAAAATGAGTAGTTGGCTGCTCGTGCAAGTTTTAATTTGGACGCTCTCTATTTATATATATTTATTTTGGGATCGTTAAAGTGCTACGGTTGATAAAAGGTTTAGGACCACTTTAAGCATGTATTCCGTACATTTTGTACGGAAATAGCCGTTTGCTTGGAAGTGGTAACAAAATCGAAACAGCCTTCTTTACACCATTTACGTTATCTGAAATTTAGCAAATTGACAAATCACCTAAATTTCTGTAAAATAAACGTGTCATTCCACTAATTAACATAAATCTAAGTTCTATAACTGATTACTATAAATTTTAAGCATTTAAGGGGGAAAAAAAAAAGGTTGGTAGGATTGAAGAAGTGTGAGAGATATTCAAAAGAAAAAATGACTTTAAATTTCATATTTGTTAAAAATTAAAAGGAACTTTTAGTAAGGAAAGTAAAATATAATGGCTTTGAATTGGTACTCCTTTTAAGAGTTGTGGTTGTTTCACATTGTATTTTGACTAATACTTTCATCAAACAACCTCCTCATAAAATTTATTGGAATTTACAATATTTAAGAATGATTAATGATAATATCAATTATAATTATTCAAATGAAAATCTTACAAATTATAGCATGAATCCTGTACCAAGTAATTGGACTAACACAATTATGAGAAAAAGGGCAAACCAATGTAGTAGGGGTTTCAATAGGGCTAAGTTTTGGAGGTGACCCCTACAATAGAGTACAAATTATGAAATATATAGCTAATGGACCTCAATTTCCACCATTATTTATTTCAAATACTATTCCATGGTATATATGGTAGGCTATATGGTCTATGGACGGTGGGTGGTGTGACATTAATTAAGTGGAGTCAATTGTATATTTATTTAATATATATAATTTTTTTCTTTTCTTTTCTTTTTTTTTTGGAAAAAATAAATTCTGTCTCCCTCCTTAGTTCCAAAGTAATCCTAAGAATTATGTATTAATTATATGAGCCTTATTCTTTATTTTATTTTACTTGGTCATCTCTACTTACACATGAGGGTTAATTATTTTCTAAAGATAGTACATCAAGTTAACTTTTCAGGACCAAACATAATCCCTCACAATTGAAGGCTTGGGTAAGAGTCGAATCCTTGGGTGGACAATAAAAGTTTTCCTACCACTACACGAATAAAGATCTTCTTTTAAAAAGTATTATACTACAGTGTATTAAACCAATCTAAATATGATACAATTATTTGAGAGTATTTTAAGAAAAAAAAATTATCTACATGGTTAATAGTATTTTTTTTAAAAAAGTAGTTAATTGAGTTGACACATTTAGATTGGCTTAATACATTATGAAATACTAATTTTTCACGTATGATCTTAATTCCCACCACACTACGTGTTTACGTAACACGTGGTTATTTAATATAAACCTTGATTAATAATATACATATATATAAATGATTAAAAGACTTGAAAATTCGAATAAGAAATGAACTCAAACACGCACGAAGAAAATGATGAAAAGAAAGAAAGAAATGGGAAAATTGATGTGAATTAATTATATTTATCCCTTGTGGAAGCCACCATACCCCACCTTCAATTAGATAGTGTTTTAGTACGAATATCAAATGATCAAAATTTAGAAAATTCTCTCTCTAAATATATGGAAATTATTTTGCTGACTGTGAATTCCTTTACGGCTATAACACAAAATCAAATGGCTTAGAAGAAAATCTCATTAATTGTATGCGTAGGGACAAAAATCGATTTATATGTTATCATGTACAAAAAAACAAAAGCTGAAGAAATAAATCATTTTTAACGGTTTCGTCCATATCTTAAGTATAATTGCTATATCCACTTATATAATAATAATGAACGTCATATGTAGAAGAATAATGATTTCAAAGGTTGATCAATTTTATGATATGACTGCAATAAATAGTACTATGTGAAAATAAAAAAAAGTGATTATATATATGTTTAGTACGATAAACCAAACTAAGCTAGCTAGTATTTGTTCCCCACTAGTCTAGCTAATTTCTATTTTAAGACCATGATTACCATAATACGTATACCAATTACCAATTAATTAAGCTAATGTATAAACAATATATACATATACTTAGTGGAGTGGAGACTGTTTCTACGTCAATATGAAAGAATATTTTTGATGAAAGATTCTTTAGTGTGGGACAATTGTTTTCTATCTTTTTTTTATGATGGAAATATATTAGAGTAATTTTTTTTTAATAAAGAAGTTTTTATTACTTGGTTGAGAGTAGGGGAGGGGTACCCAATTTGGTCATTAAATTCCATATAGTGTGTGATCTGAATGGAATCTTCCCTCTCTTTCATGCATGTTTCCCACATCAGCACCCTATATTTCATCTCAAAAGAATCTTTATATATATCTCACCTCTTTTTACGAAAACTCTCTCTCTCTCAAAATGTACATCATTTACCGTAGAGTTAGGTTTTCAGGTAACTTTTCAGAGCATTACGTACACAAAGTAGTCATGAGATATTAATGGCTATAGTTTTGTTCTTTTTTTACTCGTAGAGTTAGTACGTTTTATTAGCCTTATCTTCCTTTTTTTTGTGTGTGTTTATACTACTGTTATTTCATCATGAGTGCATGTTATCAATTTTGGTAAGTGATAAACATTATAGTAGTACTAATTAATAATTAATGATAATAATTAGATTATTATTCATGATGTGGAACTAATCAATATATGGAAAATATGAGTACGTGTATCATGTTGATTGCATGGTTGGATATATATTTACCAAAAGAGAGATCACATGTACATAGAATGATTAGTTTATAGTTTAATTTACTTAGAAGAATAAATTTGGAATATGATAAGACACAACTTCATTTCTTGTGTTTGAAGGGAAGGTAGAGAGAGAGAGAGAGAGAGAGAGAGAGAGAGAGAGAGAGAGAGAGAGAGAGAGAGAGAGAGAGATTACATGTGAGAAAAAGGAAAAATTAAGGAGGAATTAATAAGAAGAGCAAGGCACACACGCACGTTGCTTTTTTGCTTTTGGCTTTTTCTTTATTAATAAAATAGCTCACAAAGGTTTAATTTTACCCTGTTTGTGTACACACTAGTACACATGGATTCTCTTCTCCTAATTAATCAACACTTAGTTTAACTGGCCAATTAATCTACCATATATATATATACGGTAAAACAAAGAAAAAGAAATGGAAATTAGTTAATATATGTAGATATTAATATTGCTTAATTGGCTAATCTCGATATTATAGATCTTTCTCTCTCCAAAAAGCTTCGCAATAACCACGAGTGCAATCATTGTCCAAATAAGCACCCACTATATATATATAATAAGAACATGCAATTAATATATAAATGAAAACATTATTACGTTACGTATATATCTATATTTATTGAAATTAATGTACATTATCGAAATTTGATTAGTGATATATAGGATCACTAATTAAAATTAAATGAGATGAACCAATAAAAAATATTATAGGTAATATATAACTTATATGGGTATAAGATTAATGATGGAGCTGGGGCCGGAGTGCCTTGGCCCTCCCATTTTATTTTTTAAAAAGATTTATGTAAAAAACCATTAAGAATAAATAAATAAAATTTTATTTTATTAATTATATGTTTTCGCCTCCATAAATTTTTGAGCAAGCTTTCTCATTGGGCAGGATGATCCATGATAAATGTGAGAGTGCACACAAAATTATATTAGACACTAGTAGTGCTTAGCACCTTTTATAAGTGGTGCCCTATAATTAGTTAGCGATATTGTCTAAATTAAAGCAATTTTTTTAAGTTATACAGAACTTGATACTTAATTATACCAATAACGGTATGACACCAAAAATGGTGCTAGACAGTAATACTTTTCAGCAATTCTTACACAAAATATGTATGATTGTACCAAAATATTATTATACATAAATGTATTTAATATTTTGAGTGCAGTCTCACTGTTTAAAAAAATTAAAATAAAAATATTATTATTTGATATTTTAAGGTATCTAACACTATATAATTACGTGACACTTTATGATTAACGGTTTTTCATGTTATATTTAGAGTAATTTGCGGCATAAATACTTAAGTTTTATCCCGAGTAGCAGATAAATACCAAAGTCGTATTTTTGGCGGTAAAAATACCTTCCGTCACTAGTGTGGAACTTCCGTAGGTACCTCGTCGTTAACTGACAGGTCGGCATCTACGTGTCACTCATTAATTGGTCCATGTCATTAATTCTTTTATTTATTATTTAAATGTAAAAAAATTATAAAAAATTAATAAAAAAACTAATTATAATCTATTTTATTTTTTAACATTTATTTCTTTTCCATTTCTTTTTTTTTTTTTTTGAATTAATAAATAAACTCAATTGAGAAATTGAAAGGCAGAAAACAAAACCCAGATCGATCTAGATATCCAACTTCAAACGCAGAAAAAAATTAAAAGCAATCCAAAAATATATACCCTATCTATATCAACTCACTATTTTCCTTCCCTATTCATCATCCAATTTCAAAAATTTAGAAAACAAATTTATATAAACAAATAAAATCTCAAATCCAAACAAATCTATAAATATATAAAACCCAAAAATTACAAATAAGCCAATAAATTTCAGATTCAAACTTGTTGCATTCAAACCAATTCTTTACAACTACACAGACTATACTCGGATTTATACACAAATAAATAGCAACATTTCATCAAGCTCCCTCATTGAAACCAAAAAAAAATACAGTATGGTCTTCTCCTCATTTCAGATTTCTCCTGCACAAATACAGTATGGTTGCTTCTCCTCATCGTTCAATATTCTATTTACAGAAGAAAATATGGCCAAAAAAAAAAAAATCAAACAACCAATACCTCTATAATCTTCTATTTAGCCAAACCCATATCCAAATCTGGTCTTTTTGTGGTAGATCTCGTCTTCTCGCAAGAGGAGCTTGGGGATGGCGATTCCGCCATTGAATCCGGAAAGGAGACAAGAGAGGGAGAAATTGAGCAGAGGGAACTCGAGCTTCATGGTGACGGTGGATCAAGGAATAGCTTTGTGGTCCACCATTGAAACCGACGAGAGAGATTGTAGTCCACCATTGAAACCGACGAGAGAGAGATTGTGGTCCACCATTGAGACCGACGAGAGAGAGATTGTGGCCCACCATTGAAACCGATGAGAGAGAGATGATGTTGAGCTTGGGACTATTGACGCCGAGAGAACTCCATCGGCCGGCAACGAGGGAAAGAGGCTGCACTGCAGCTTGCCTGAGAAGAAGGAGAATGGAAGAGAGAGAATGTGAACAAGAAAGGGCGTGGGAGGAGTTATGTTGGGAAGAGATGTTAGGGTTTTCTTTTTTAATTAAGTTATTTTAATATTAATTTTTTAAAATAAATTTCAGATTTCAATGAATTTCTTAAATAATAAATAAAAATTAAAAGACATGGACCTATTAGTGACTGACACGTAGATGTCGACCTGTCAGTTAACGACGAGGTACCTACGGAAGTTCCAGAGTAGTGACGGAAGGTATTTTCATCGCCAAAAAATAGGACTTAGGTATTTATCTGCTACTCGGCATAAAACTTAGGTATTTATGCCGCAAATTACTCTTATATTTACTAACTCAAAATAAATATAGGTCTTATTAATAGTAAAATGTACCAATAACATGATGCCATAAGTAGTTCTTAATCTTATATATGGTGCTCGAAAGATGCACGTTAGCATTTTTTTAAAAAAATAAAGGGAGTTTATCATTATTTTTTATTTTTGTCAGAAAAACTTAGCTTATTAATATTCCTTTATATGGAAAATATAAATACATATTTTAAAATTTTTAATTTTAGCAAAGAAATTAATTAAATCAGTGTTATTTACGCACGCCAACTCTTCATGTCATTTTTATTTGGTTTTTTAAAATCTTAATTTCTAAATAATTTTTTAGGGTTTTTTTTTAATACTTTAAAATAGTTTATTTTTATATTTTTATGGAAATCTATATAAAAATTCCTATAGAAACAAACAGAACAAACTAAATTGCAACCAAAATCTACATAGAAATTACTGGAGCAACCGGCCAAACCGTTAATTTAAATAAAAAATTAAAAGTTACATATGAAGTAATTCTCCTGCTTTTTAATCTAAAATTTATTTTGCATGCAAATTCTTCATGAACCCCATATGATCACACACCCAACTACCATTACAAAAAATAATTACATTTAGTGACAATTTTTTAGTCATAACATGAATTTTTTATAATTACTTTTAATCACAATATAAAGCTACTTGTGACTAAAGCATAATATTTAGATACAAGTTGTCACTTATTTAGTTTTAATCACAACAAGTATTATGACTAAAAACACATTTAGTCACAACAAATTGTAATTTTTGTGACTAATACTTTTAGTCACGAACTTTTTAATCACAATATAATAACTAGGGCTGTACATAAATTTTTGTAAACCGCCCAACCCGAACAACCCGCCCAAACCAAACCAAGATAACCCGAAGAAAAATGCAAACTGAAAAACCTGACGAAAATATAACCCGTCCAATTAGGGGTGTTCATCCGATCCAATCCGCACTTTTTTGGTCAAACAACATCCAATCCGCACTAAGTGCGGATTTCATATTTTGGATCCAATCCGATCCGCATAAGAGTTTAAATCCAATCCAATCCGCAATAGTGCGGATTGGATCGGTTATTTTGGATCGGTTACTTTTTTAATAATAAATTATTTAATATTTCATAGAAAAAAAATTAAAAAAAGACTATTGTTTCTTAATCTCCAATGCTAGTCTATTTCTATCTATATTCAGTGACGAAGCCAGAAATTTAGTTGAGTGATGGCTTGAATAAATATTAAGTCAAAACTAATAAAAATAATGATAAATGTATCTTTCAAATTTTCATCTTCAACAAAATAAAATAATACTGTTGACAAAAATAAAATAAAATATTGTCAATGGTATTATTTTATTTTTTAATAAAGTATTATTTTTTTTATTATTTGTATTGGACTACTTTTAAAATGGGCTTGATTAGAATAAGAGTAGGCTCATGAATCATGATTAAGATATTGAGTGAGAGCTTTTGTGAATTGGACTTTAATAAATTGAACAAAGTGAATTAATATATGTATATATCTACATATAAAAAATTTGATGTATATATTTGAGTGAGGGCTTTAGCCCACACATGGGCTAAAGTCCCTCCGTCCCTGTCTATATTTATATACAAATTAAACCAATATACATATATATCAATATATATATACTTATCTTAAGATTTACACTAAAATATATATGTATCTAATTACTAAAATAAATAAGCTAGTATATATATATATATATTTAAACTTTATGTGTATGTGTTTATGTGAATAAGAATTATTTTTCTTGTGTTTTTTATTACAAAATAAATAAAATGTACCAACTCAATATATTACTAAAAAAGATTAAGAAATTAGAAGTTTGTGTCTTTTTTTAATTAATATATATTACATATTATAATATTTTAAAAATATATATAATTAAGTGCGGATTGGATTGGATCGGTTACTTTTTGAGGTCAAACAACATCCAATCCGCACAAGTGCGGATTTTAGATTTTTCAATCCGATCCAATCCGCACAAGTGCGGATATCCGCATTTTGCGGATTGGATTGGATTGGATCGTGCGGATTGGATTGGATCGGATACTTTGTGAACACCCCTACGTCCAATCATTATATTGTGCGGGTTGAAAATAATATCAATCCACCCAATCAACCCGAACTAACTCGACCAACTCAAGTAAAAGAGTTTTTATATATTATATTTTTATTATATACAATCTATATATTATATAATTTATATACATATTTATAAAAATAGAGTTTAACTAGAATAATATACATAATATTTTTATGTAACATAAATATTTTATTATTACTATTATCTAAATATTTTGAAAAGAACTTTTGAAGATAATTTTTTATAATTGTTATATATGCAGAAATATTTAATTAATTTAAAACTTGTACCTATTTTATATAAGAAAAATAAAAGCCTAGACATATAATTTCTTTTGAGAAACTTACAAAAATATGGAAATTTAGGTTAATTTTTACAAAAATATTGTCACACGTAAAAATTTTCAATAATACTGTATTTTTATAAAATACCAGTAAAACACAAAACAGAACAACTCAAAACAATAGTAGAACAACTAAAAAATACAAGTAGAACTCTAGTAAAAACTTAACACAGTATACTACGGTATGAAATTTATAAACAGACACAGTAAAAAAGTAAAAAAATACCGCTTGACAGTATGTTTGTAAAAAAATAGCAAAAGTTAGTATACCATGTAAATTTTCATTTGTTTTTCCTTGATGAAGTAGATAAGGCATTGTATCATATATTTTGTATATATATAATGACCTAAACTACATGCGGGCCATTATTCTTGCAGCGTAAGGTTTGTCATGCGCTAAATATACAAGCCATAATATGTAGTATGACAAAAGTAGGGCAGCTAGTATATTTATTTGAGAAATCTTTAAGGTGACAAGTATTACACGAGGTTAAAAATTATTATTGGTGCATTTTAATATTATGTTCTATATATTTTAACTTAATAAATTATAGAGGAATTTGCGGCGAAATTCCCTTATGTTTTGATTTTTATACACTTAACCTCCTTATCTTTATTTTTGGTGGCAAAACCCCCTTATGTTTTAATTTTTATACACTTAACCCCTTTATCTTTTTTTTTGGTGGCAAAACCTATTATGTTTTAATTTTTATACACTTAACCCATCTATCTTTTGTTTTGGTGGCAAAACCCTTCAGTTTACTTTTCTTTGCAAATTTAAAGTTTTAGTTAAATATTACCGTTAAATACTAACTGGATTACTACTGTATCGACTTCGAGGTTTTACCGTTACATATACAAAGGTGTATACAGTGGTCATCCAGTTGATATTTAACGGTAATATTTAACTGGCGTGTCAAATTTGTAAAGAAAAATAAACATAAGGGGGTTTTGCCACAAAAAAAAAAAGATAAGGGGGTTAAGTGTATAAAAATTAAAACATAAAGGGGTTTTGCCACAAAAAAAAAAAGATAAGGGGGTTAAGTGTATAAAAATTAAAACATAAGGGGGTTTTGCCACCAAAAATAAAGATAAAGGGGTTAAGTGTATAAAAATCAAAACATAAGGGGGTTTCGCCGTAAATTGCTCTAAATGATATAGGACGCCACATCTTAGCGTGGAGCTAATGGGGACATGTGGGGTCATTTGTGCTGCCTCAATTTTTTATTAATTATATTTATATATATTTATGAATATTTCACATTTTGTCTCCAAAAAATTCATATTTTTTATTTATATCTTCATAGATTTTTTTAATCTCCCTAAAATTTATGTTTTCTTATTTCTATCCTCATAAAATTTATATATTTTATTTTTACTCATACATAATTTTATTTTTATCCCCAAAAAAATTATATTTTTCAATATTATTAGTACTTAAAATTTTATTTTTGTGGCTGGTTCTATCAATGGTTATATCGATATATTTTAGGGCTTGTTTGGAACGTCGTATTAAGTCGTATTGTATTGTATTGTATTATATTGAATTGTATTTTATGCAATATTTTTATGTAAAACTATATGTGGTATTAACTTCTATGGACACCTAAATATATAATATTTTAGTATAAATTAAAGTTTAACATAGTATTATATAAAAATATGATGTATAACCCAATTCAATATAATACAATACAATACGACCTAATACGGCGTTCCAAACGAGCACTTAAGGTATTAAATAATAATATTCTTTTTATTTATATATGTAAATATTATTTATTATTGATTGATTTAATATATGAATATTAACTGCCTACATAAATATGAGGGATCGATTACAAACGATAGAAAAGAGGAAGATCTTATATATTTGCCAATTGCCAGCCTTGAATTAAGCGGGAACAGCACGTCATAATTGGGATAGTTGGTAGGCTATATTTTGAACGATATAATAATTAAAAACAAAAAACAAATACATACATATATATAGCTAAATCAATGCACACATATAATTATATAATATACATATACATTCACCATATGTGTCTAAATACTGTTTATAGGCAATAAGATCATGCATGAGTACTTGCAAATAAATGTATATATTAATTAATTAATTGTTATATAAAAT
Source organism: Cannabis sativa (assembly GCF_029168945.1). Taxonomy (NCBI): domain Eukaryota; kingdom Viridiplantae; phylum Streptophyta; class Magnoliopsida; order Rosales; family Cannabaceae; genus Cannabis; species Cannabis sativa. The sequence continues at coordinate 42,148,438 of NC_083601.1, forward strand.
CAAGCATGTACGTTATATATATTTATCCAAAATAGTTAATATTATACTATCATTAATTCATGTCCATATATATAATAAAACTCATGAATAATGTAGTATGTCTACATTATGTACATTCGTACGTGTCTGATTATTATTATGTGATATTGATCCCACCCCTGACACAACACATGTCCTAATAATATATTGTTGAGCTTTTCATCCAAAATTTATTATATATATACATAATGTATTGGGAATTTATTATATGGTATACTACAGGGGTAGTATACCATGTAAGAAATTATATATTTTTATACGACCGATATGTATATTTTAATTATAATTATGCAGGACCTTTCACTATATAATTTTTGAAAAATTAGATGTGCATGAGCTTTACATGATGTGTATACATGTTAAATAAGCTAAGGCCTGGCCACGCCCATAATCAACAGAAAGTCCACTTTAGGATCCGCCTTCAGTTGAAATAAGTTATGGGCAAAAAATAATTTTTTAAGTTCTTACTATATAGAAATAAATGATATTTTAAAAATTATTAAGAAAATATATATATTTTGTAAAATTTATTTTTTTTATTTAGACTCCTAAAATGAATAGGCCCTAGGCCGGGATCTAACTCGCCTATGCCTAGGGCCAACCCATCCACTTACAATTTAAGAGATTCCACCTCAAAACTATATAGTAATAAGGGGAGTAGCTCTTTAGCCTTATACAGTGATCAACTGTTTTTTTTCTTCATCAAAATGTGTTATTTAGAAAGATATATATAAGTAATTTTAAGACCATCTCTAATAGGAGATATAAAATTTGACTTACATTTGGTATAAAAAGTAGTTTTGTGACATTTTTACATCAATTTTTTTATTATTGTGCTCACTTATTAATTTAACAAAAAAAATATAAAATAATAATAATAATGCAAAAATAAATATAAAATTTAATAAAAATAATGTAAATCATTAAATTGCAAAAGAGCATGTTAACTAAAATTTATTAATAAATTATTAAAAATTACATAATAGTAAATATCAAAAGCATAACATTTATTGTGATGCAAATTTCGCATCATGCTATATATTGTGATTCAAATTTAAATTATTTTTATTTTGTGTCATATTTGTATCACAATTTATTAGCGTACTATTAAAATAAACTTTTAATAAAATAAATTATATTTTACATGTACATTACTTATTAATTTACGTTTTCATTAACAATATAAAATATTCAAAACAACTCATTTTGTGTTTTAGGAATGACAAATATATTATATTCAGTCACAACAAAACTTGTGACTAAAAATAAAAAAATTGTGACTAATTATAAATTATTATTCTTATATTGTGACTAAAAAGTCCGTGACTAAAAGTATTAGTCACAAAAATTAAATTTTGTTGTGATTAAATGTATTTTCAGTCACAATACTTGTTGTGACTAAAACTAAATTAGTGACAACTTGTGTCTAAATGCTATGTTTTAATCACAAATAATTTTTTGTTGTGACTAAAAGTCACATTTAGTCACAAAATTTTTATGTTGTCACTAAAAGTAACAGTTTTTTGTAGTGACAATAAAAATTAAATGGTAACATATCCATAATTCCAAACACAAAAATAAATTATTTGAAGCATGTTCTATTCTCGAGAAATAGATTTTTTGAGTTTATTAGTTGTGCATAAATAATTTTGATTTCCTGAAAACTTATGAGATCCATACTATAATTAAAATATATAGTGTATTATTATTTTGGAAAGCTAAATTATATAAAATTTCATTCTATACGTACGTATATACGTAGGAAACAAAAGCATGCACTACCTATCAGTCTTTATCATATTAAATATGTATATATTTCTACTTTGCTTGAGAATATATACATAATGAATTAATGAAATAAAAATATACTAATATTATATAAAATATTGAACAGTACTTATAAGTGATTTACATCTATATACTTGAATAATATTCACCTTAAAACGCTGGATTAATTAACAAACATATGGTTTTGGGAACTTAATGTAGCTTTTATTATATATAATATAAAATTAAAACATATATGGAGAGGTAAGTAAGAAATTAAGGTGATTGGAAGGGGTTTAAATGTAAAAAGAAAAAGAGTATATATATAGTGTTACAATATGATCACAAGAAAGGACTGCGTAATTATATTGTCGGTAAATTATATGGATGATTCACTGTAATCAAACTGTTGGAGAACACTACTCAGTAGTAGAGATACACCCTAAAAGCTTGGAGTGCCCACCATAACACTTAATAAAGCTAAAAACAATTTCATATCTTTCTTTACACAATTATTTTTTTTTTAAAAAAAAACTAATAAAATTATCTCAAGTAAAGCAAAGCCAAAATAATTGATTAGAGAGGATGAAATTAAGTAAAGGAAGTGTTATTTTTTACCAGCTAATTAATTAAATATATAGTAGCTAGTATATATTATAATTCTATTGGTAAAGTCAAGGCAATGTTCACCATTTCTACTGCATAATTATATTCCTCATTTGCCGTTGTAAAAGGAGCCAGTAGATATGTGATTATTGTGAGACGATATGCCAATCATCTTTAGACACAATTGATTTGTTGTGTGTATATCGATCATAGGTTAATATTTACTTTGACCCTTATTATATATAAGATATCAGGTCATTCATTGTTATAATTTTTGCCACGGTTCTATATTATATATATTCTATAATAACGTTTATTTTTTTGTTTCATTTGTATAATAGAAAAATGTCAAGAAAATGAAAGATCCATAAAGATTATATATGTTATTATTAAATTTCACACGTAAATAAAAAATTGCTAGCTTAGTATCTTTGTACATGGATATAATGGATTTGAATTATAGTAATGAGCCGCAGAAGTTGACTGTGCATGCCAAAGCAGGCTACCAAAAAATTATCTCTACTTAAACAATCATACTAATGAAGCATGAGTACTTTACGAACAGTTCAGTAGTGCATGCTTATACAAATATATATATATATAAATATATATATGAGACAAGTAATTAAATTTTGAATTAAACGAAAGGTTATATTTTATTTGTTACAACTAAATACAAATAGTTTAATCAATAATTTGAATGCTTAAAAAGGGAAATTAAGAAAAAGAAATAGATGAGAATGTACCAACGAGATCTGGACCCAGATGATCAATATCGGTTGTGGCTAAAGTAATTAAAGGGTGTGCCAAAATTTTTGCCTGGCCTGCTAATCAAACCAATACAAAATATGTGTATAAAAAAGAGAAAAGAAAAGATATATATATATTTTAAAATATATAATAATTGTAGACCCCCTAATCAATATCGGTTTGAGTTGTTAAGATCAATATCGGGTCCTACCGTACACATATTTAACTTATATTTAATTAAATTTTCCTTTGGATTATTGTTATTTCCTTATCTTTTTGGAACAAAAGCAAGGATCTTATGTCATTTCTAGTGAGCAGTCCAGGAGATCAGAAGGCAAAGTGTAGTGTGTTGTGTAGAACAATGAAGAAAGAATAATCAAAAAGAAACGAAAATGAAGATGACCAGGAAGGAGAGCTAATAATATTATAATAATAATAATAATAAAGAAAATTAAGATAATTTCCACGTCATCATGCCATCTGGCTAGAAGTATCCAGCTTGGACTTTTCATGCACGCGCGCGCTTGAAAAAAAAAACCATCTCTTATAAAGCGTGTGAAAAAAAAGAAGCACACAAAGAAGAGCTCTCTCTCTCTTTCTCTCTCTCAATCATCGTCTTCTCTAATCTCTCTCTCTCTCTCTTCTTATCAGGCGTGGTCTCTGGCTTTTGATTACATACTCAAAACTCTCTCTCTCTTTCTCTAAAGCTTAACGAACACCCATCAAAGCGCATGTCTGCTTTGTTTTCTTTCTCTTGTTTTGTTCCCAAACAGTGAAAGAGAGAAAGAGAGAGAGTGTGAGAAGAAGTGATAGAACAAATCTAAGAGTCTCTGTCTCTTGAATTTGTCCTTTTTACACATATAATCATCAATATTTTTTTTTTCTTTTCTGCTTTGGTGTTTTATCAAACACCTAAGAAACACACTACAATCTCTGTTGTTTTTCTCTTTCTCAGCTTTTGACACTCTCTGATGGAAAACAAATAATTACCCATCATTTGAAATCCAAAACCCAGTACTATACACACTGTTTCTTTCCTCCATTATTATTCTCTATCTCATTACTTTGGGCTAGCTAGTACTATAAATTGAAACCAAACAATGGAGAGTTGGGATAACAACTCTCAAAGACACCATCATCTTCACCACCACCGGCATCGTCATCGGAGAGAAAATCCTTCTTTCTCTTCCACTCTTCTCGACACCATTTACCGTTCTATTGACGAAGGGAAAGGAAACGAAGAAGGAGAGCTGATCTTGTACAGAGAGAGTATGAGGAAAAAACAGAGTAGTATTAGTAGTAGTACAACCACAACTTCCGGTAGTTTAAAGCAAGAAGAAGAAGGCATGGACAACAGTCTCCGTCGAGCCTGCATCATCGAGAAATGGATGGAGAAGAAGGTCAGTCATGAAAAAGTCGTCGTCCGCAGAAATTCCGTGGAGGATTTCAATCTAAAATCGACTAAACATCAGCACAGAGATATTATGCTTCTCAACTCAAGTTCAAGCTCTTCCGAGTCGAGTTGTGGAGGTGGGTTTTCATCTTCCGAGTCAGAATCGTTCCGTACTGGTTCAAAATCGCGGTCCTCTTCTTCCTGTTACTCAATTCAGAAGCCTAAGCCCATTCGGACAAGTGTATCGGCTCCCAAGTCTAATCAGCCTCCTCTGTTCTACGACAGTCATCATCAAAATCGTTACGACCAGTCATATAATATCGGTGGTTCAGCTCCAAATTCGACTACACAAAAACCCAAGCACGAAAACGGGTTCGTCAAAACGAAATCAAAAGCTCTAAAGATCTACGGAGACTTAAAGAAAGTAAAGCAGCCAATATCCCCCGGCGGTCGGCTCGCGAGCTTTCTCAATTCGCTTTTCACAACCGGTAACACAAAGAAAACCAAAATTGAAGAATTGGGTTCGCAAAGAAAATCCAAATCAACAAATGGGTCTACAACGACGTGTTCTTCGGCTTCATCTTTTTCGAGGTCTTGCCTGAGCAACACACCCTCATCACGAGGAAAATTCAGTAGCAGCAGCACCGGAGCAAAAAGGTCTGTAAGGTTTTGTCCGGTAAGCGTGATCGTCGACGAGGATTGTCGGCCTTGTGGACATAAGAACTTGCATGAAGAGCAAGATTCAGCAACATCAGCTCTAATGGCGTTAGCCAGTAATAATGTCGAACAGGTTGGGTACTACGTTGTGGACGACGGTCATCGTCGGGTTCAAGAAGTTGCGATTGATTTGCTAAAGAGTTACCAGAAGAAAAATAGTAGTCTAAACGACGTCGTCGCTCTAAAAAACGACAATAAAAACGATGTCGTTGAGTTTGATATGAGAGATGTCGTACACGGTAACGACGACAATGAAGCGTTTGAAGACGATGACGACGACGCTAGTTGTGCAAGCTCTGATCTTTTTGAATTGGATAATCTCTCGGCTATTGGAATCGAAAGGTATCGTGAAGAGTTACCTGTTTATGAAACTACCCATTTCGGTACCAATAGAGCCATTGCAAATGGTTTCATTTTGTAATTTCAACCAAAAAAAAAAAAAAGGAGAGTGGTGAAAAATGGTATAAACTTCATAATTAATTAGTTTTTTTTTTTGTTCAAGTAATGGTGTGGGGGTTTTACATTTTAGTGAATAACATATTTCTTTCTTTGTTATTTTATTTGGTGCTATATATGTGACTTGTTATTATCTTAATTAATTACCCCTCTAATTTCTCTCAACTTGTTCAAAGATTATTTCTTTTTATTATTTTTTTTATAGGTTTAATTTAATATGAATAGTGTATGTTGTTACAAATTATCTCTTTTAGGCAAAGAATATGGTATTTATAAAGAATGTGACAGTTGAGTTGTCGAAAGATAAAAAGATGTTTAGGAAAAACAAAAAGAGTGAACTTTGATATATTCCATTCTGTTGTTGAAAACAAAGTGGCTAAAATTGAAACATTATTCTGGGATTGCGTTATTAGACAGTGCTAAATGGAATAAAGTTAAAGATATATATAGCAAAGAAGGCGATCGTCAAGGCCTTTGTTCAGGAGATTAATTAATCAATTTTTCATAATATATATTATATTTTTTTTTGATAATTAAAGCATAGGCAGTTTTTCTAACATTCTTTCATCTCATGATCCAGTGCAATTTGTTGCAAAGAGAGATATATTAGCTTGACAGCTTTACCTTTTTCTTATCATGATCACCACGTGTGGGGTCCTCCTTTGCTTCAATATAACACCATAATCTTACTGGTTATAACAACTGTAAATTAAAATTTACAACACAAGCTCATGAATTAATCATAAAAAGTTGCTCCTCTTATGAATCATTTTGGTGACTCACTCTTTTCTTATATAGTTTTTTTTTTCTTTTAAGTAAATACTATTTGGACCTTATATTTATAAAAGTTACTAATCTCGATGTGTTAAATGATATATTAGCTAGATTATATATTTTTTTAAAATAATACAACTCAATTTTATAGTATTTTGTTTAATATAATCCTCCTGAACCACAAAGTTATTATTTTTATTTTACATATTTATACTCTAATCGACCGGTATAGTTGACAGCTGGCTGGCCGGAGAAACTATTTTGCGGCGGCACTGTAATATTTTTCCATTGTGGTAAACAATATATGTATAAAGGAGAGATTATATTATATTTTAAGTACGTGATGAAGTTAATGGAAAATATAGAGAGTGATATATAGATTCATGGTCTCAAAAGCTTGGACAAAAGGATCTAATCTTTGATCCTTTTGCCCTTACGTCAAATTTGGTTGGCTTCTAAGCCAAGAGAAAATGGCTCAAAAAGTAGTTATGTATATATAAATATATATTTGAATGATTTTTTCAAAAATAATATTGCGTATAAAAATATTTCCATAAACTTCATTTTCAAAGCAAATAATAAGTGATGAGTCTAAAGCCAATAACATGTAGTGTGTGTGGTATTAATATTCTTTCTATTGAAACTTTTTCTTTTTACTACTTTATCTTGCACAAATAAATGCCACGAGGACATTGGGTATGGGTATTGGGAGTTACAAATTTAAATAAAATTTGTTTTCTTCTATAATGTCATCATTTTTAGGAATATTATTTCTCCCAAGGCTAGCTATATACCTAGCTAGTCCCTCTTCTGATCCAAAATTATTATTTTGAAGTTATTTTTAAATTAATTAAATGAGATCAAATTTGATTGTTCATATCTAATAATATAATAAATTTATTTTGATGGTTGATATAATAAGGTCTCCATGATTGACGTTTACATATTTGGAGTCATGTGATCAAAACACAAATGTCAAAAAGATAATAACTTTTTCTAACAGAGTACTTGGGTTTTGAAACAAATTTATAATATATTTTTAAAAAAATAATATAAGTAAATAAAACATTACTATACGTTCCTCACTTGGAGATAAAATTAGTTGTCATTTTGAGGAAAAAAGTTGAAAGAATTAAATGCAACTTTATAGGGAGTCACGACTTCCTTTGAATTTAATTTCATTTGCAAAACACATTGATAATGCTTTGTTGAGCTCTAATCATTTGGTTCTTGAGAATATGGTGGCCAGAGAAGGAGAGAACAACTCGAGGTTTATCTTTTGAAAATCTCCAGCATACATTACACAATTTAAAATCTTAAAAAAAAATCGTTTATATATGACTTTTTAGTGTGTTCTCTATGTCTCTAGTGTGTACTGTTCAATAATTAAATGTTTTATAGCTAATTATATTTTTACATGAAAGAAATTATTTATTTTCTTAAATATATATCTTTTTACTATCTCTGTAGAAAACAAATTAAATTTTTTCCAAGAGCTGATTATTACGACGTACTTTTTATGAACTCATGCATGGATAGTATACTAATTAAATGTACGTAGTGTCCAATTTAACGTTTAAATATATATATGTGCCAAACCTCCAACTAAATATAGTGATATATAAAAAATAAATAAAAATTAACTTGTTGGCTCTTTGATGATCTGAAGAAGTATATATTTTTACATGCGTATATGTACATATAATAATATATACTTTTTGTGTTTGAAACTATTCCTGATGATCAAGCAGGTCATATCCTAGGAGAGAGTTAGAATAATGACCACTAAATCATAACAGTGTGATATGCTAATTATATTAATCATAAAACCATATTCTTAACTAAATTGTTTAAAGCAAAAAATTAAAGTAAACTTCAACAGTAGGAAAAGAAAAGGCTAGCCTATGGTCAAAAGTATAGTAGGCTCAAATGGCTAGCTATACAATAAAATTGTGAGTTGGGACCAGTATATATTATCAACTATATATATATATTTAAAAGAAACCTTCATAATTAATCAAGGCGAAATTTCATAACACCCACCAACTTATTGGATGAAGGAAAGTGTTACTATCATTTTTAAAATTTCAATATTCGGTAATAGGACTTGAGATCTGCCATTTACTATTCCTATTAGTTACTTTAAAAGTGAATAATCTTTTTTTGAGCAGAGAAACTAAGAGACGAAACATATCAATATAATAAGCATCGTGCATATATGATAATTTGGTAGAGTTATTAGAATATTTTTTAACACATGGTTTGAAAGAAGTTTGGAGAAAATGACACCAATTAATAATAATAAAATATGGTATATATAGGGATAGTGGTGTGAGACCACCAACCAACTAATTACGCGTTGACTATTAACAATTTCACAGTATTAACTCTCTAAATTAATCACCATATAATCTTCTCCTTAAATACAAATGTTATGCCTGTTTTATTTATTTATAAACTGTTAAATTCCGTAAATAAAGAAAACGAATTAAGTAGGTTAGTGAAGCGCGCATTTATTATAATTTCATTTTTTATATACGCGGAAATATGTACTATATTTGCCTATCATTATATGAAATTGTTGTTGTGATATATATTAATTGTTTGGCTCATAGGCCCTGAACTATATTCTTTCTATATAATTAAACTTTCTAAATTAATTTCATAATTAATTATCATGGGACGTAAACTCTCGAGCATCACCTATATAGCTAGCCCTATATAAATACCTATACATAGCTAGAGCTAGTGGTGGCCTTAGTACTTGAGCATATAGCCATGCAAAGCACTATTAGAGATTATATAAAAGTACAATCTTTCCAACGAATTGTTATGATATGACATGAGAGGACCCAATTTAAAAAAATCAATAATATTCCCAAGTCGCATTATTAATGTTGTATTATCGTTTTTCTATTTTATGGCAACAAAATTGTTGAATATGGACAACCCATTTTGGAGCATTATTAATAGAAATGAAACTGATGTGATCATAATACGAACAATTTTGTAAGAAGAAAATGAGTTGTTGCTATCTTTAACTTAGAGACCTAACTCATGTAATACGTACGAACTAGTGGGCAACCCATAGCTAGCTAGAATAATAATGTACTAATGTCACTAACCCACCATGCAAAAATCACTGGCGCATATTAATTTCTCAAAAGCCATTTTGTATATGACACACATGTGGCTTGCTACGTACATATTAACATATAAACACATAGAATTATAATTGTAGGGCCTAATAATTTCTACTCTATTTTGGGTTCTAGTCTTTACCACAAATAGCTCTTATGGTGTCTCAATATGTCCTTATAGAAGGGTGCACAAATGGGTATATCTACACACTAGAGCCACTTGTCCAAAGAGATCATATACATATATAATAGTGCTTTAATTTTGGTATATCTATCAAGCTCTCAATTCGAAAATTTTGCTAATGGCTTACACGTACTCTTTTCAATAATTCGACACATATTAAATCTGAGGCAAGAAAGGAGATCGGTCTTAATTTTCTTGGTTGTCATACTACTCTCCATCCACACAATTTTTTACACATAATCAAACCTTTTTTTTTTCTTTTGATCATGCATATACTATGATTTGTCCTGTGCAATAATTTGCAAGCACGAGATAAGACCCGGATAATATCCCCATTTATTTGTTTTCTTTCCCATCTTTAATTGACATTTTTAATTCATACAATTAAATTATTTATGAGTGGGGTCCAAAATTGCTGCTAAGCCCAGCTAAAACACTGCCACCAAAGCGTAGGTGCCGTAAGTCCTTAGCCGTAGTAGAACTAGTAGTTCACATAAACACACTTGGAATTTTGGACTTGGAACTTGGAAGCCAGTTCCATACAGTGGCCTTTTTCTTTTTCTTTATTTTTTTTTTGGGGGTTCTTCGATCCATCGCACGTGATGAGGATGAGGTGGGCCATGATGTTGCAGACCTGTCGCGCATGCACACGTGTGCTCTTCCTCCACGGATCCCCGTAAGATCCGCTGTCAAACAGGAACACAAAATATCATAATTCATTCTCACACTAAAAGTTATTATTAAGTGAGTGAGTGAGTATAGATATAAGGAGGGGACCGTTTTTAGACACACCCCTTCTCTTTGATTACCATTGCAAATTGCCCCCTTACTACCTAGCATCAAATCACCACCACTCATAATCCGACACGTGTGCTGCTTTTGCCACGTTTTTATGCGTTAATATTTCTTGGTCCAAGTTATTAATACCAATTTGACCTATGGAGTTTGTATTGGGGAATTATCTTTAGTAATGGGTAGTTTTGGGATTAATGTGAAAGTGGTTTATGGATTAGAAAAAATAAATTAATAAAAAAGAGTGGTAGAGAGAGGTGGGGTTAGGGGGACAAGGCAGCTTTAGTAAAAGAAAAGAAGGTGTGGTGTGGTGGTGTTGGTGTGTGTGTGTGAGAGAGTGAAAAAGAGATTAAAGTGGGTACTAATAGGATCAGAGGAATTTTATTTTTGGTGATCCCAAGAAGATTGCAAATAGTTTAACTTGTTCAAACGGAGAGATGTTTTTTTTTTTTTTTTGCAGCTTTTCCTTTTTGCCTGGGGATGCATAATAGTGTATGAGAAAGAGACATTAGATTCCAAAGGCCACTGCACATGAGAATCAAAAGGGTTTCTTCTTCTTATTAATATTATCAGTACACTTACACACTACTCTTCTTTTGAAGAAAATTTTGAATATATAGTATACTACTAGCTAGAGAACATCTATAAGAAATAAAGAAACTGCCTTTGTTTCTATATCGATCCAAATAATGATTCCAATTTTCAATTCTATAAAAAGTTAAAGGGATCCGACTAGCTAGCTATATAGGTTAAGGCCTATAAAGCTAATAATAATGTGAATAAAAATCTACAATTTATATATATAGGCATAGCTATTGTCATTGTTGCGTGATAAAGATTTCTCTACAGATCGAAGTCGTCATGCTCATACCAAATGTATATATATTATATACGTACGTGTCATCATTATATTAATGAGGTTAAGCTTGTACAAATAATGACAATGACATGTAATGTAATAAGTTTAAAAAGAATCTATTTGAAATGTAAGTTTCATTAAAAAGAAATTTTGACATGAGAAACACCCGGCCTAGTGCGGAAGAGAAACTTTTTTTTTCTTGTTCTTTCACAAAAGGGGTCCAAAATATGTATGTGGTTGATAATAGTGGAGTATTGTGCTGGGGCACGTAGTTTCCCCACTCGACTAGCTACGCCGGCCTTTGAAAAGCCATTGTGTCTATTGTGGCTCGGCAGATTGTGTCCAGGGCCACAGCCTGGTCTGCCCTTGAAAATGTCATAGGCTTGTGTAGTCATTATCAGCCTCATTAATTACTTAAGACACACACATATATATAGACTAGTTAGAATTGACATATCTTGGTTTGAATATCATCAAATAATCCAACATAAGGAAAAAATGTGACTCGTGATGTAAACGTAATGTGAGACTCTTGTCACTCTTTGAAATTCATGGCATTTGTTTTTGTGCTGATTAACAATAGTAAATTTTTTTTAAACTATTTAGAGATTATTATTTGACTGGATGAAAGTAGATTCCTTGTTCATATATAATATGTATCAGTATGTGTACAGTGTGGACCAAACTCCTATGGTTGAAGTTGAGCAATAACTAGTAGTGTCCTAAAAATTGAAAGCTACTATTTATTTGTGGCTCCCTCATTTTTAGCAATGTGTCCTTTTCTTATAGCTACTTTGATTGAGCCTAAAATTAGCTTTACTGTACACAGTAACAACTGCTATTCTGTCTTAATTAATGAATTAGATATATAAACAGTTAAAAGTTTGAATTCCATGCAACTATTTTTATGAAAGTAAAAAAAAAGTCCTTTCTAAGCAACCTATATAGTTTTCCTAATAGGGGTTCAGCAGATTTCATCATATGATGAGGAAAGA